>NC_143046.1:14110000-14117500 GCF_057628025.1 Oncorhynchus mykiss | reverse complement strand
CTGTCCTATAATGTTCTATTGCCTTTGTATGAACAAACCCCAGTCTTTGTGATCCAGTAGGAATTGTCTTTCTCCCCACCAGGGGTTCCTAACATACCACTTAGAGGACAGTCGTACATCCTTCTGACTATTGTAGCCTACTGCTTGACAGTCCACTCCACTTTACAATCAACTTTCAGACCCTTACCTTGTATTCTGTAGAAGAGAAAAAATAGGAAAAATACCTCATTACAATCATGCAATAAGGAAATACCACAATGTTATAAATGTATTGAGACCTGAACACAGGGTGGTTATACAGCCCTCCTACCTCTGGTTCCCCAGTTGACTTCACTGCTGCTGTCATACTGTTGGTAGTAGTCTGCGGCTGCACTCTGGGGCTGCAGGGATACACATGGAGACCTGTTAGTGATGCTACAGCTGTGTTTGTCAAGTAAGCTTCCATGACAACTAGGAGGTCAACTTGAATTACAGCCTTCTACAGTATGTAAATCATTTTTGGTTGCTGTCTCCAAGAAATAGGTCTCTCTGTCGAAAGATACTTTAATTTCAATATATTTGACCATAACTGTATAAATAAAGAATAGTATAGTGTTGGTGGTCACCCTGTTGACACTGTTCCGCCTGTATCCTGGTAGAGAGGCTGATTTGTACGAATCTAGAAAACATGAATGCAACCAATCAATCCAGTTTATTTATAAAGCCCTTTTTACAGAAGTTGTCATACTTGCTTTACAGTTGGGGGTCATATATACATGTCAAAATATCAGAGCAGGCCAGTAAAGAGATGCACGAACACCTGAATGACTTAATGTCTCTCTCATCAATGTACAGTAGAGGGCGATGTTTACAAACATATAGATTTCATGTATGTAATGATGTTTTACTGTTGTACTCACCATTGTCTAGGCTGTAATTGGATCGAGGAGCTGAAAGAGAGAAAGGAGAGAACAGGATTACTGAAAGAGCGAGAGAGAGAGAGAGAGACAGAGAGAGAACGAGAAAACAAGGCAATCAAACAAGCTACGCGTCAGTATAGAGACAAAGTAGTGTCGCAATTCAACGGCTCAGACACGAGAGGTATGTGGCAGGGTCTACAGTCAATCACGGACTACAAAAAGAAAACCAGCCCCGTCGCAGACCACAATGTCCTGCTCCCAGACAAACTAAACAACTTCTTTGCTCGCTTTGAGGTCAATACAGTGCCAACGACACAGCCTGCTACCAAAACCTGCGGTCTCTCCTTCACCGCAGCCAACGGAAGTAAAGCATTTAAACGTGTTAACCCTCGCAAGGCTGCCGGCCAAGACGGCATCCCTAGCCGTGTCCTCAGAGCATGCGCAGACCAGCTGGCTGGTGTGTTTACGGACATATTCAATCAATCCTTGTTCCAGTTCCAAAGAAAGCTAAGGTAACTGAACTAAATGACTATCATCCCGTAGCACTCACCTCCGTCATCATGAAGTGCTTTGAGAGACTAGTCAAGCATCATATCAACTCCACCCTACCTGACACCCTAGACCCACTCTAATTTGCATACCGCCCCAATAGGTCCACAGATGACGCAATCGCAATCACACTGTCCTAACCCACCTGGACAAGAGGACTACCTATGTAAGAATGCTGTTCATCGACTACAGCTCAGCATTTAACACCATAGTACCCTCCAAAATCGTCATTAATCTCGAGACCCTGGGTCTCGACCCCGCCCTGTGCACCTGGGTCCTGGACTACCTGACGAGCCGCCCCCAGGTGGCGAGGGTAGGAAACAACATCTCCACCCCGCTGATCTTCAACACTGGGGACCCACAAGGGTGCGTTCTGAGCCCTCTCCTGTACTCCCTGTTCACCCATGACTGCGTGGCCATGCACGCCTCCAACTCAATTATCAAGTTTGCAGACGATACTACAGTGGTAGGCCTGATTACCAAGAATGACGATGAAGGCCTACAGGGAGGAGGTGTGGGACCTCGGAGTGTGGTTTCAGGAAAATAACCTCACACTCAACGTCAACAAAACAAAGGAGATGATCGTGGACTTCAGGAAACAGCCGAGGGTGCACCCCCCTATCCACATTGATGGGACAGTAGTGGAGAAGGTGGAAAGTTTTAAGTTCCTCGGCGTACACATCACGGACAAACTGAAATGGCCCACCCACACAGACAGCGTGGGGAAGAAGGCGCAGCAGCGCCTCTTCAACCTCAGGAGGCTGAAGAAATTCGGCTTGTCACCAAAAACACTCACAAACTTTTACAGATGCACAATCGAGAGCATCCTGTCGGGCTGTATCACCGCCTGGTACGGCAACTGCTCCGCCCACAACCGTAAGGCTCTCCAGAGGGTAGTGAGGTCTGCACAACACATCACCGATGGCAAACTACCTGCCCTCCAGGACACCTACACCACCCGATGTCACAGGAAGGCCATAAAGATCATTAAGGACAACAACCACCTGAGCCACTGCCTGTTCACCCTGCTATCATCCAGAAGGCGAGGTCAGTACAGGTGCATTAAAGTTGGGACCGAGAGACTGAAAAACAGCTTTTATCTCAAGGTCATCAGACTGTTAAACAGTCATCACTAACATTGAGTGGCTGCTGCCAACATACTGGCTCAAATCTCTAACCACTTTAATAATAAAAAATTGGATGTAATAAATGTATCACTAGTCACTTTAAACTATGCCACTTTATATAATGTTTACATACCCTACACTACTCATCTCAAATGTATATACTGTACTCTATACCATCTATTGCTTCTTGCCTATGCCGTTCAGCCATCGCTTATTCATATATATTTTTATGTACATATTCTTATTCATTCCTTTACACTTGTGTGTATAAGGTAGTTGATATGAAATTGTTAGATTACTTGTTAGATATAACTGCATGGTCGGAACTAGAAGCACAAGCATTTCGACTACACTCGCATTAACATCTGCTAACCATGTGTATGTGACAAATACAATTTGATTTGATTTGAAGAGCGAGAGAGACAGAGAGAAAGAGAGAGAGAGAAAAAGACACAGAGAGAGAGAGAGAGAGAGAGAGAGAGAGTCGGATCTGGCTAAAAATACTTGAATCAGTCATAGAGCCCATTGCCCTTTATGGTTGTGAGATCTGGGGTCCGCTCACCAACCAAGATTTCACAAAATGGGACAAACACCAAATTGAGACTCTGCATGCAGAATTCTGCAAAAATATCCTCCGTGTACAACGTAGAACACCAAATAATGCATGCAGAGCAGAATTAGGCCGATATCCGCTAATTATCAAAATCCAGAAAAGAGCTGTTAAATTCTATAACCACCTAAAAGGAGGCGATTCCCAAACCTTCCATAACAAAGCCATCACCTACAGAGAGATGAACCTGGAGAAGAGTCCCCTAAGCAAGCTGGTCCTGGAGCTCTGTTCACAAACACAAACACACCCTACAGAGCCCCAAGACAGCAGCACAATTAGACCCAATCAAATCATGAGAAAACAAAAAGATAATTACTTGACACATTGGAAAGAATGAACAAAAAAACAGAGCAAACTAGAATGCTACTTGGCCCTAAACAAAGAGTACACAGTGGCAGAATACCTGACCACTGTGACTGACCCAAACTTAAGGAAAGCTTTGACTATGTACAGACTCAGTGAGCATAGCCTTGCTATTGCGAAAGGCCGCCATAGGCAGACATGGCTCTCAAGAGAAGACAGGCTATGTGAACACAGCCCACAAAATGAGGTGGAAACTGAGCTGCACTTCCTAACCTCCTGTCCAATGTATGACCATATTAGAGACACATATTTCCCTCAGATTACACAGATCCACAGAGAATTCGAAAACAAACCCAATTTTGATAAACTCCCATATCTACTGGGTGAAATTCCACAGTGCGCCATCACAGCAGCAAGATTTGTGACCTGTTGCCACAAGAAAAGGGCAACCAGTGAAGAACAAATACCCATATTTATGCTTATGTATTTTCCCTTGTGTACCCTTAACCATTTGTACATTGTTACAACACTGTATATATACGTAATATGACATTTGTAATGTCTTTATTGTTTTGAAACTTTATTATTTTGAAAGAGAGAGAGAGAGAGAGAGAGAGAGAGAGAGAGAGAGGGAGACAGAGAGACAGAGAGACAGAGAGAACCTCCTAAGAAATTTGACAAAGGCCTTCATTCAGCTAGAGAAGAGTTTCACAGCAGAGTTTCTAAACCCAGAGGCACATCATTGTGAGACTTCCGCGGAAACGCTTGCAAAAAAGCCCAGACCAGGGTTAGTTGTTAACCTTCTCTGAATCTAGGCACAACCTAGATTTCGAGCCAATTGTCTTAAGTGGTTTAAACATGTTATTACTCCAACCTCATGAATTGAAACTGACACGTTTCAATTTATATACCAATCCCTCTGCAGTGTTTGTGGTCTGTGCCTCCCCATCCTATTCCCCTCCCCTTCCTTCTGAGCTGATTTAATGAGAGACAGAAGAATGAGAAGCATGTCACCTCTTATTATTCACAAATAAACCACAGTATTGGACGTCATTATTATGAAGTGAGGTAAGGGCATAGACTCTCCGTCTAAACATGCACTATAAAGTCGCCACAATCTGACTAGGGGAAAAAATGACAGTTTCAGAGGCAAAGTCAAATGGTTGATGTACCCAGAGAGACCAGCTCACTGGTTTCTCTTCATCTTGTTGAATGCTGCGGAGACCTTAACTAAAGATATCGGTTTAAAAGCTGACAGTGTTTTTATACACTTTTATTTGTTGGGCTAAATTGCTGTGAGCGCTGCTATCTGTCCCGGGATCTCTTCAGATTCCGTATAGGGGGAGAGACGCAAAATCCCAGCTAGCCTAGCTGGCTCGGCGGTCTCAAATGGAGGCCGCTATTGAACGTTTCCAGCGTTGCAGGATCTGTGTTTACTTTGCTTTGTTCCTGGACAATGTGGACCACGTTGACTTTCAATGAAGCAACTGCTTGCTTGCGGAGGACAACAGGGGTGAAGTAGCTACTCTTACCAAGCAAGTAGCAAACCTACACAAGCTACTGGGGAACCCACACCAACCTACTTTTTATTTTTCTTCCACCCCAGTAGCCGGACGCCACTCTGGTCTGATGGAAGTTTCACCGCCATGGTGGCTCTCCACAGCCCCATCCCTGAAGGGGTCTCCCCCTTCCCTGGAGAACGGAGCTGTTATTGACCCAACCAACCAGCCATGGAGGTACGTCACTCGCCGTGGAAGTCGAAGAAGGCGTTCTCTGGCAACGTGGTCTCCATGGAGATGTTGAGCCCGGAACTGACACAGATCAGAAACGGCTGATTCCAGAGGTTCCGGCGCCTTCGTCCTTGGTGCCTTCCCAATCAAGATCGGATCCGGAGGTACCTGTGTCTTCGTCCTTGGTTCTGTCTCCCTCTCTGGTGGCTTCTACCTCAGGTTCAGATCCTCGGAGCTCCAGTCCGTGAGGCTGCCTGAGAGACCGGCCCATTCGACAACATCGGCAGATCTACGGTGAGAAACATCTCGGTCCCCAAGGCAAAAACCCTGTGCTTGTCACGCCTTGATCTGATTCACCTGTCTTTGTGATTGTCTCCACCCACCTCCAGGTGTGACCTGTTTTCCTCATTAGTCCCTGGGTACTTATTCCTGTGTTCACTGCTTGTCTGTTGCCAGTTCGTCTTGTTTGTCAAGTCAACCAGTGTGTTTTTCCCATTCTCCTGCTTTTTCCTTCTCACTGTTTTTTCTAGTCTCCCGGTTGTGACCCTTGCCCGTCTGGATTCTGAAACCGCCTGCCTGACAATTCTGCCTGCCCTGACCTCAAGCCAGCCTGCCACTCTGTACCTTCTGGAATTTGACCTGGTTTTGATATTTTGCCTGTCCACGACCATTCTCTTGCCTACCCCTTGGAATATAATAAATATCAGAGACGAACCATCTGCCTCCCGTGTCTGCATCTGGGTCTCGCCTTGTGCACTTATAGTGCTACCCAGGAGCACGAGTACAGGACATAACAAGGCTGCTTCTGACTGTTCTACCACAGATTCCGGGAGCTGACACTGTCGTAGTCCATGTGGGGTCAAACGACATCAGGAGGGCTAGCTCAGAACATTTGACAATGGATTTTAAAGAACTGATTTTAGCATTAAAAGACTCCAAAAAACTGCCAATAATTTCAGGTCCAATACCATCGTTGGGCTGCGGGTGTGAAAGATTCAGCAGACTGCTGGCATTACACACAGACTGCTGGCATTACACACACATCTGGCTAAAAGACTACTGTAGCTCTGCTGGAGTCACTGTTATTGATAACTTTGTCACCTTCTGGAAACAGAAGATACTCTACAGGAATGACAGAGTTTATCCAAATCATCTGGCTCCTGGACTCTGTCTATGCACTTCAAGGCTGCGTTGAAACAATGACTGGTAAATGATCCAAGACCAGCTCAGTTAATCCCTACCATTGTGACAACGAGTCATCATAATGCTGCATCAAATGTACATGATCTTAGGGGCATTGGCAAACGCAATGTAAGCAATTTAATTTATGTACCAATAATTGCACCGAATACATCTGTTTATCCTACAGCTATTGTAAGCAGTAATCATGAGCCTATAAAACAGAGTTACACTGAGGTGCTGTGCATTAGTAGGAAGACTCCAATGTAAATAACATGAGTAAGTCTACCTCTGATAAGCTTCCCAGTAAAGCATTAAAAACAATCAAGCAACCCAGAAAAGTGCTAAAAATAGCCCATATTAACATATGTAACCTAAGAAACAAGGTCCATGAAGTCAATAACTTGCTTGTATCAGATGACATTCATATTCTGACTATCTCTGAAAGGCACTTAGATAATACATTTGATGATACAGTGGTAGCAATACATGGTTGTAACCGAAAAGACAGAAATGCCAACGGAGGTGGTGTTGCTGTTTATATTCAGAACCACATCCCTGTAAAGCTTACAGACGATCTAATGTTAAATACTGTTGAAGTAATATGGCTACAGGTTCATCTGCGTCACCTAAAGCCCATTCTGGTGGGAAACTACCGTAGACCACCAAGTGCTAACAGTCAGTATCTAGATAATATGTGTGAAATGCTTGATAATGTATGTGATATCATCAGAGAAGTATATTTTCTGGGTGAACATTGACTGGCTATCATCAAGCTGCCCCACTCAGGAAAAAACTTCAAACTGTAACCAGTGCCTCCAACCTGGACCAGGGTGGTTACAAACAGCACAGGAATGAAATCATCAACATGTATTGATCATATCTTTACTAATGCTGCAGAAATTAGTTTTAAAGCAGTCTCCAAATCCATTGGATGTAGTGATCACAATATAATAGCCATATCTAGGAAAACCAAAGTTACAAAGGCTGGGCCTAATATAGTGTATAAGAGGTTATACAGGAAGTGTTGTAATGATTCATATGTTGATGATGTAAAGAATATTTGCTGGTCTGTGGTGTGTAATGAGGAGCAACCAAACACT
>NC_143046.1:14072500-14105000 GCF_057628025.1 Oncorhynchus mykiss | reverse complement strand
CTGTGGTCCTGCACTAATCCTTCATCTACCACTGTGGTCTCTTAAGAGACCTGAACTAACCCTTCATCTACCACTGTGGTCCTGAACTAACCCTTCATCTACCACTGTGGACCTGAACTAACCAGTCATCTACCACTGTGGTCCTGAACTAACCCTTTATCTACCACTGTGGTCCTGAACTAACCCTTCAAATACAACTGTGGACCTGAACTAACCCTTCAACTACCACTGTGGTCCTGACCTAACCCTTCATCTACCACTGTGGTGTCTTAAGAAACCTGACCTAACCCTTCATCTACCACTGTGGACCTGAACTAACCCTTCATCTACCACTGTGGTCATGAAGTAACCTTTCATCTACCACTGTGGTCCTGAAGTAACCTTTCATCTACCACTGTGGTCCTGAACTAACCCTTCATCTACCACTGTGGTCCTGAACTAACCCTTCATCTACCACTGTGGTCCTGAACTAACCCTTCATCTACCACTGTGGTCCTGAACTAACCCTTCATCTACCACTGTGGTATCTTAAGAAACCTGACCTAACCCTTCATCTACCACTGTGGACCTGAACTAACCCTTCATCTACCACTGTGGTCATGAAGTAACCTTTCATCTACCACTGTGGTCCTGAACTAACCCTTCATCTACCACTGTGGTCCTGAACTAACCCTTCATCTACCACTGTGGTCCTGAACTAACCCTTCATCTACCACTGTGGTCCTGAACTAACCCTTCATCTACCACTGTGGACCTGAACTAACCCTTCATCTACCACTGTGGACCTGAACTAACCCTTCATCTACCACTGTGGTCCTGTACTAACCCTTCATCTACCACTGTGGAACTGAACTAACCCTTCATCTACCACTGTGGACCTGAACTAACCCTTCATCTACCACTGTGGTCCTGAACTAACCTTTCATCTACCACTGTGATCCTGAACTAACCCTTCATCTACCACTTTGGTCCTGAACTAACCCTTCATCTACCACTGTGGACCTGAACTAACCCTTCATCTACCACTGTGGTCCTGAACTAACCCTTCATCTACCACTGTGGTCCTGAACTAACCTTTCATCTACCACTGTGGTCCTGAACTAACCCTTCATCTACCACTGTGGTCCTGAACTAACCCTTCATCTACCACTGTGGACCTGAACTAACCTTTCATCTACCACTGTGATCCTGAACTAACCCTTCATCTACCACTGTGGTCCTGAACTAACCCTTCATCTACTACTGTGGACCTGAACTAACCCTTCATCTACCACTGTGGTCCTGAACTAACCTGTCATATAAAACTGTGGACCTGAACTAACCCTTCATCTACCGCTGTGGTCCTGAACTAACCCTTCATCTACCACTGTGGTCCTGAACTAACCCTTCATCTACCACTGTGGACCTGAACTAACCCTTCATCTACCACTGTGGTCCTGTACTAACCCTTCATCTACCACTGTGGAACTGAACTAACCCTTCATCTACCACTGTGGACCTGAACTAACCCTTCATCTACCACTGTGGTCCTGAACTAACCTTTCATCTACCACTGTGATCCTGAACTAACCCTTCATCTACCACTTTGGTCCTGAACTAACCCTTCATCTACCACTGTGGACCTGAACTAACCCTTCATATACCACTGTGGTCCTGAACTAACCCTTCATCTACCACTGTGGTCCTGAACTAACCTTTCATCTACCACTGTGGTCCTGAACTAACCCTTAATCTACCACTGTGGTCCTGAACTAACCCTTCATCTACCACTGTGGTCCTGAACTAACCCTTCATCTACTACTGTGGACCTGAACTAACCCTTCATCTACCACTGTGGTCCTGAACTAACCCGTCATATAAAACTGTGGACCTGAACTAACCCTTCATCTACCACTGTGGTCCTGAACTAACCCTTCATCTACCACTGTGGTCCTGAACTAACCCTTCATCTACCACTGTGGTCCTGAACTAACCCTTCATCTACTACTGTGGACCTGAACTAATCCTTCATCTACAACTGTGGACCTGAACTAACCCTTCATCTACCACTGTGGACTTGAACTAACCCTTCATCTACCACTGTGGTCCTGAACTAACCCTTCATCTACCACTGTTGACCTGAACTAAATCTTAATCTACCACTGTGGACCTGAACTAACCCTTCATCTACAACTGTGGACCTGAACTAACCCTTCATCTACCACTGTGGTCCTGAACTAACCCTTCATCTACCACTGTGGACCTGAACTAACCCTTAATCTACCACTGGGGACCTGAACTATCCCTTCATCTACCACTGTGGTCCTGAACTAACCCTTCAACTACCACTGTGGACCTGAACTAACCCTTCAACTACCACTGTGGACCTGAACTAACCCTTCATCTACCACTGTGGAACTGAACCAACCATTCATCTACCACTCTGGTCCTGAACTAACCCTTCATATACAACTGTGGACCTGAACTAACCCTTCATCTACCACTGTGATCCTGAACTAACCCTTCAACTACCACTGTGGTCCTGAACTAACCCTTCATCTACCACAGTGGTCTATAACTAACCCTTCATCTACCACTGTGGACCTGAACTAACCCTTCATATACAACTGTGGACCTGAACTAACCCTTCATCTACCAC
Source organism: Oncorhynchus mykiss (assembly GCF_057628025.1). Classification (NCBI taxonomy): domain Eukaryota; kingdom Metazoa; phylum Chordata; class Actinopteri; order Salmoniformes; family Salmonidae; genus Oncorhynchus; species Oncorhynchus mykiss. The sequence goes on along the minus strand of NC_143046.1, from coordinate 14,102,362 downwards.
TGTGGTCCTGAACTAACCCTTCATCTACCACTGTTGTCCATAACTAACCCTTCACCTACCACTGTGGACCTGAACTAACCCTTCATCTACCACTGTGGACCTGAACTAACCCTTGATCTACCACTGTGGTCCTGAACTAACCCTTCATCTACCACTGTGGTCCTGAACTAACCCTTCAACTACCACTGTGCACCTGAACTAACCCTTCATCTACCACTGTGGACCTGAACTAACCCTTCATCTACCACTGTGGTCCTGAACTATCCCTTAATCTACCACTGTGGACCTGAACTAACCCTTCATCTACCACTGTGGACCTGAACTAACCCTTCATCTACCCCTGTGGACCTGAACTAACCCTTCATCTACCACTGTGGTCCTGAACTAACCCTTCATCTACCACTGTGGACCTGAACTAACCCTTCATCTACCACTGTGGACCTGAACTAAACCTTCATCTACCACTGTGGTCCTGAACTAACCCTTCATCTACCACTGTGGTCCTGAACTAACCCTTCATCTACCACTGTGGACCTGAACTAACCCTTCATCTACAACTGTGGACCTGAACTAACCCTTCATCTACCACTGGGGACCTGAACTAACCTTTCATCTCATCTTATACTTATTTAATCTTCTTTCTGACACAAGCTAAAGTGCACACACACACACACACACACACACACACACACACACACAAACGCACGCACACACACACACACACACACACACACACACACACACACACACACACACACACACACACACACACACACACACACACACACACACACACACACACACACACACACACACACACACACACACACACACACACCGAGGGCTTCTACACTGATAGGAAGACAGGCAGACTAAAGAGCAGGGCTAAACCCCTGCACTATAAACAATTGGCTACAGAAAACATTAATCTAAACAATAAGTCCCAGGTAGGACAACGGCCAGGATAAGACAGGCTAAGTCACTGTACCCATTCTCTTATAGATGGGAGGTTTGTGGTAGATGTTGGGTTCGCCTGAGGCTGGGGAAAGAGAGAGAAGGAGGGAGGGAGAAAGAGAGAACAAGAGAAGGGAGAAGAGTGATGTGAAATATGGAGGAGTGAGGGAGGGAGGGGTAAAATGAGGTAAAGGAAAAGGTACAAAGGGAAGTGCTGTACCGTATCATAGCTACCGTAGCTGATAACGAGAGAGTTTGAGGAAATATAAAAATCGAGGAGGAGCAGAAGTGGAGAAGATGGAAGGATGAGGAGATGAAGAGAAGGCCGCGTCCCAAATGACACCCTATTCCATATATATTGCGCCACTATAAAGAACAGGGGGCCATTTGGAACGCAGTTGAAGTGTAGTCCTACCTGGCACATGGAAATGCTTGGGGGCGTGGTATGTGGTAGAAGAACTAGGCCGTCCCTCCAGCGAGCCGTAATAGGGTGAGCTCCTGCCACTCTCAGAGCCTGCAGCCAGCACTAGCCAATCACAGCAAAGGAAACATGAGCATGAAGAAATCCTTTGTCCTGCCCTCCAGTCCCTCCCAACCAATCATAACCAAAGGCAAAGATGATCAACAGCATCTGCCAGGCAATCACCTGAGCCAATTAGGTGCAGTATGCATTTCAACAGCATTGAGGAAAGGCATACTGCACCACATGAGCACAGGAAGCTAGAAGGAATGTTATAAGTCTCCTTCCCCTTCTGATCACTGCCGTTGACTGCACTAACTGCTGTAAGTGATACGGTGGAAGATCTATCCATTGCTTTTATGGTCAGTAGCCAGAAATGGAAGGAGATTGACAGGAAGAGGAGGAATGTTTGCACAGCTCTTTCAGAAGCTCAACCTGAGGCTAGTCCCTCTTGCTCTTTAATGCATTTGTAAAAAGCGCGACACAAATACGATTTAATTGATTGACTGGTTGATTGATTGGTTGCCTGAATGAGTGCATGTGTGACTCACCGGGGTGTCCATAGTGCTGCGGTGAGCAAGGCATGATGGGAGACATGGCTTGACGGCTGAAGGAGGGAGAGTCCATGTAGCCGGGGCTGGAACACTGTCTCTGTTTCATGTCTACACTGTCATACAGCTTCTAGAGGGAGGGGGAGAGAAATAGAGGGAGACAGAGATAGAGTGATGGGAAAGGGAAAAGAGAGGGAGATATACAGGGAGTCTAACTATCTAACTATAACTAACTATCCACTTATCCAAAGGCAACTGATCGCAGAAATTATTCTTCATTCTGTTGGAAACACGATTAGTAACCTAAAAACAGAGTCCCAGGTGACTGTAAAACAACACGGTTACTAACCTGAGAACAGAGAGTCCCAGGTGACTGTAAAACAACACGGTTACTAACCTGAGAACAGAGTCCCAGGTGACTGTAAAACAACACGGTTACTAACCTGAGAACAGAGTCCCAGGTGACTGTAAAACAACACGGTTACTAACCTGAGAACAGAGTCCCAGGTGACTGTAAAACAACAAGGTTACTAACCTGAGAACAGAGAGTCCCAGGTGACTGTAAAACAACACGGTTACTAACCTGAGAACAGAGTCCGAGGTGACTGTAAAACAACAAGGTTACTAACCTGAGAATAGAGAGTCCCAAGTGACTGAAAAAGAAATACATGAGAAAGAAATAAGGCAGAAGTCATTGTCTGAAGCATAATGGACCATTATCTCAACTGTGGAAATGGATTCAGTTCAGTCTACATTGACATCAAGTTTAGAAATATACAGTATTTGTCAGTGAATTTAGAGAAAGTGTATAAGAAAATAACGTAGGTGTATTTCCTGATAGCTTCATAGCATGTAATACCTCTCCATAGCTGAAGGTCTCTATGTCATCTGAGGAGTATCTGGGGTAGGGCTGGGAGGATGATATGGTAGGATGATTATGTTGCTGGTAGGATGATATGGTAGGACGATTCTGTGGCTGGGAGGATGATATGGTAGGATGATTATGTTGCTGGTAGGATGATATGGTAGGACGATTCTGTGGCTGGTAGGATGATATGGTAGGATGATTCTGTAGCTGGTAGGATGATATGGTAGGATGATTATGTGGCTGATAGGATGATATGTTAGGATGATTCTGTTGCTGGTAGGATGATATGAGGTCCGGTGGCTGGACCTCATATATGGCCTTGACCTTAGGCAGTGCGGCAAAGTCTTAATAGTCTGGCATCACATTCTCCACCCTGGCCTGGGGTGGGACAGGACATGACACACACACACAAACACACACACACACACACACACACACACACGGACACATGCACATACGCACACACGCACACAAAGAAACAACCACACACACACACACACACGCACACGCACACACACACGCACACGCACACACACACACACACACACACGCACACACACACACACGCGCACACACACACACACGCACACACGCACACATGCACACGCACACAAAGAAACAACCACACACACAGGACATGAAAGACATTTACGCATGAAAACCCAATTACATGGATAGCGTGCTGCAGACTGTAGAGCATGCTGACAGTACAAGCCCTACACTGACACAACACACACTGTACAGTGAACATGTGACTGACTGCTGACTATGTACTGCAGGGTCTGACAACTCCCTGAGATGACCTCCAGCTCCACAAAGCAGTGAGAGAGAGAGAGTGAGAGAGAGAGAGAGAGCTTACTCTGTGTTTTGCAATCATCCATCACCCTGAGCAAAAAGGTCATGGATTACGAGGCCAAAGCTCAGAGAACAAACACTGTCTCTACGTGTGTTTATGTGCATGTATGTGTAATCTAATATTTCCAACAGCAGTAGTGACTCTACAGGACAGTTCAGAAAAGACTAGTTGCAGTCCAAACAGAGCACACAGTCACACACACACAGGCTGTGTTCCAACATAACAAGAGGACTTCGGTAGCAGTGTAAGGTGAGGTCAGGTGTCAGGGTTCAGGGGTGAGTGATGAGTGGAGTATGAACCGGTGCCTCCTATCTGTATTGGGCAGGGCCACAGTGACAGTCACAATTATCTCTCCTTCTTCCCAAAGTGTGCACTTGTTCACTTCCCTTCACTGATTTAACATGGTCCATTCACACCTGCACAGTCGTGAAGTGGGCATGACAGTGCCTCTTCCCCCTCAGAAGATTTGGCACGGGCCCTCAGATCCTCAAAGAGTTATACAGCTGCACCGTCGAGAGCATTTTGACTGGCTTTTTCACCGCTTGGTACAGTAAATGCACCGCCCTGGACCGCAAGGCGCTACAGAGGGTGGTGCGGACTGCCCAGTACATCACTGGAGGCCCCAAAAAATTGCCAAAGACTCTATCCTGATGACACTTTACCCTCCTTAGTGTAAATATCTACCTCAATTACCTTGTTATTATCTACCCTGATGCCTAGTCACTTTACCCTCCTTAATGTAAATATCTACCTCAATTACCTTGTTATTATCTAACCTGATGCCTAGTCACTTTACCCTCCTTAATGTAAATATCTACCTCAATTACCTTGTTATTATCTATCCTGATGCCTAGTCACTTTACCCTCCTTAATGTAAATATCTACCTCAATTACCTTGTTATTATCTATCCTGATGTCACTTTACCCTCCTTAATGTAAATATCTACCTCAATTACCTTGTTATTATCTATCCTGATGTCACTTTACCCACTTTACATCTCATGGTAAAGAATACATATAGTATTCATATTATGATAAATAATTCATTTGATTTAATAGTAAATTACATGCGGTAGAGATTTCCTCTAGCCCAGGTTTACACACATCCAAGTGTTCTAGATGGTGAGAAATAGTGAACGAGTGCACACTTCAGGAGAAAATGGATTTGTCCATTGGGTTTTTGTATTCAAAGCTAGTGAGCCCTGAAGGTTGGGTGGAGGTAGAGGAAGATTGGCTAGTGATTGGTTACTCACACAGATGACACGACTGGGAGAGCCAATTGACGAGCCCGGTGGAGAGATGGAGGTCTCTGACAGACGTCTGTGCTGTGGGAAGAAAGAAAAGAAAGACAGGAAGGAGTGTAAGAAAGATAAACATTCCAGATGACGTGGGAAAAGTTTGTATTTTGTATTTATTAAGGATCCCCATTAGTTCTGCCAAGGCAGCAGCTACTCTCCCTGGGGTTTATTATGGATCCCCATTAGTTCTGCCAAGGCAGCAGCTACTCTCCCTGGGGTTTATTAAGGATCCCCATTTAGTTCTGCCAAGGCAGCAGCTACTCTCCCTGGGGTTTATTAAGGATCCCCATTAGTTCTGCCAAGGCAGCAGCTACTCTCCCTGGGGTTTATTATGGATCCCCATTAGTTCTGCCAAGGCAGCAGCTACTCTCCCTGGGGTTTATTAAGGATCCCCATTAGTTCTGCCAAGGCAGCAGCTACTCTCCCTGGGGTTTATTAAGGATCCCCATTAGTTCTGCCAATGCAGCAGCTACTCTCCCTGGGGTTTATTAAGGATCCCCATTAGTTCTGCCAATGCAGCAGCTACTCTCCCTGGGGTTTATTAAGGATCCCCATTAGTTCTGCCAAGGCAGCAGCTACTCTCCCTGGGGTTTATTAAGGATCCCCATTAGTTCTGCCAATGCAGCAGCTACTCTCCCTGGGGTTTATTAAGGATCCCCATTAGTTCTGCCAAGGCATCAGCTACTCTCCCTGGGGTTTATTAAGGATCCCCATTAGTTCTGCCAAGGCAGCAGCTACTCTCCCTGGGGTTTATTAAGGATCCCCATTAGTTCTGCCAAGGCATCAGCTACTCTCCCTGGGGTTTATTAAGGATCCCCATTAGTTCTGCCAAGGCAGCAGCTACTCTCCCTGGGGTTTATTAAGGATCCCCATTAGTTCTGCCAAGGCAGCAGCTACTCTCCCTGGGGTTTATTATGGATCCCCATTAGTTCTGCCAATGCAGCAGCTACTCTCCCTGGGGTTTATTAAGGATCCCCATTAGTTCTGCCAAGGCAGCAGCTACTCTCCCTGGGGTTTATTATGGATCCCCATTAGTTCTGCCAAGGCAGCAGCTACTCTCCCTGGGGTTTATTATGGATCCCCATTAGTTCTGCCAAGGCAGCAGCTACTCTCCCTGGGGTTTATTAAGGATCCCCATTAGTTCTGCCAAGGCAGCAGCTACTCTCCCTGGGGTTTATTAAGGATCCCCATTAGTTCTGCCAAGGCATCAGCTACTCTCCCTGGGGTTTATTATGGATCCCCATTAGTTCCTGTCAAGGCAGCAGCTACTCTTCCTGGGGTTTATTATAGATCCCCATTGGTTCCTGCCAAGGCATCAGCTACTCTCCCTGGGGTTTATTAAGGATCCCCATTAGTTCTGCCAAGGCAGCAGCTACTCTCCCTGGGGTTTATTATGGATCCCCATTAGTTCTGCCAATGCAGCAGCTACTCTCCCTGGGGTTTATTAAGGATCCCCATTAGTTCTGCCAAGGCAGCAGCTACTCTCCCTGGGGTTTATTATGGATCCCCATTAGTTCTGCCAAGGCAGCAGCTACTCTCTCTGGGGTTTATTATGGATCCCCATTAGTTCTGCCAAGGCAGCAGCTACTCTCCCTGGGGTTTATTAAGGATCCCCATTAGTTCTGCCAAGGCAGCAGCTACTCTCCCTGGGGTTTATTAAGGATCCCCATTAGTTCTGCCAAGGCATCAGCTACTCTCCCTGGGGTTTATTATGGATCCCCATTAGTTCCTGTCAAGGCAGCAGCTACTCTTCCTGGGGTTTATTATAGATCCCCATTGGTTCCTGCCAAGGCATCAGCTACTCTCCCTGGGGTTTATTAAGGATCCCCATTAGTTCTGCCAATGCAGCAGCTACTCTCCCTGGGGTTTATTAAGGATCCCCATTAGTTCTGCCAATGCAGCAGCTACTCTCCCTGGGGTTTATTAAGGATCCCCATTAGTTCTGCCAAGGCAGCAGCTACTCTTCCTGGGGTTTATTAAGGATCCCCATAAGTTCTGCCAAGGCAGCAGCTACTCTCCCTGGGGTTTATTAAGGATCCCCATTAGTTCTGCCAAGGCATCAGCTACTCTCCCTGGGGTTTATTATGGATCCCCATTAGTTCTGCCAAGGCATCAGCTACTCTCCCTGGGGTTTATTATGGATCCCCATTAGTTCTGCCAAGGCAGCAGCTACTCTTCCTTTGGATTTGTTATGGATCCCATTAGTTCTGCCAAGGCAGCAGCTACTCTTCCTTTGGATTTAATATGGATCCCATTAGTTCTGCCAAGGCAGCAGCTACTCTCCCTGGGATTTATTATGGATCCCCATTAGTTCTGCCAAGGCAGCACCTACTCTTCCTGGGGTTTATTATGGATCCCCATTAGTTCTTCCAAGGCAGCAGCTACTCTTCCTTTGGATTTAATATGGATCCCATTAGTTCTGCCAAGGCATCAGCTACTCTTCCTGGGGTTTATTATGGATCCCCATTAGTTCTGCCAAGGCATCAGCTACTCTTCCTTTGGATTTAATATGGATCCCATTAGTTCTGCCAAGGCAGCAGCTACTCTTCCTTTGGATTTAATATGGATCCCATTAGTTCTGCCAAGGCAGCAGCTACTCTTCCTTTGGATTTAATATGGATCCCATTAGTTCTGCCAAGGCAGCAGCTACTCTTCCTTTGGATTTAATATGGATCCCATTAGTTCTGCCAAGGCAGCAGCTACTCTTCCTGGGGTCCAAACACATTAAAGCATTTACATTACATACAAAACAAAAAATAAAACATTGTTCCAGTAATGAACAGTGAGAACACAGCAGGAGCTAGAAGGCCTCCTGTCCCTCCTGCCTCTCTGTCCCTCCTGCCTCTCTGTCCCTCCTGCCTCCTGTCCCTCCTGCCTCCTGCCCCTCCTGCCTCCTGTCCCTCCTGCCTCTCTGTCCCTCCTGCCTCCTGTCCCTCCTTTTTCAACAATACATATCTACAAGTAGAGTGATATCTGTGTTTCTGTAGAGTAGAGTGATATCTGTGTTTCTGTTTAGTAGAGTGATATTTGTGTTTCTGTAGAGTAGAGTGATATCTGTGTTTCTGTAGAGTAGAGTGATATCTGTGTTTCTGTAGAGTAGAGTGATATCTGTGTTTCTGTAGAGTAGAGTGATATCTGTGTTTCTGTAGAGTAGAGTGATATCTGTGTTTCTGTAGAGTAGAGTGATATCTGTGTTTCTGTAGAGTAGAGTGATATCTGTGTTTCTGTAGAGTAGAGTGATATCTGTGTTTCTGTTGAGTAGAGTGATATCTGTGTTTCTGTTTAGTAGAGTGATATCTGTGTTTCTGTAGAGTAGAGTGCTATCTGTGTTTCTGTAGAGTAGAGTGATATCTGTGTTTCTGTTGAGTAGAGTGATATCTGTGTTTCTGTAGAGTAGAGTGATATCTGTGTTTCTGTAGAGTAGAGTGATATCTGTGTTTCTGTAGAGTAGAGTGATATCTGTGTTTCTGTAGAGTAGAGTGATATCTGTGTTTCTGTAGAGTAGAGTGATATCTGTGTTTCTGTAGAGTAGAGTGATATCTGTGTTTCTGTAGAGTAGAGTGATATCTGTGTTTCTGTAGAGTAGAGTGATATCTGTGTTTCTGTAGAGTAGAGTGATATGTGTTCCTGTCTCACCCTGATTCTTCTCTCTGATCTGGCTGCTTGCTTACACAAAGGGTGCCACACCTCACCACCTGAGAGAAAGAGAAAGAGAGAGAGAGAGAGAGAGAGAGAGAGAGAGAGAGAGAGAGAGAGAGAGAGAGAGAGACAGAGGGGAGAGGGGGAGAGAGAGAGAGGATAGAGAGAGAGAGAGAGAGAGAGACAGACAGACAGACAGACAGACAGACAGACAGATCATTATTAATTTTATAAATCAGTGATGCTGTTTGTGTGTGTGTGTGTTTGTGTGTGTGTGTGTGTGTGTGTGTGTGTGTGTTACCATGCAGGTACATTTCTTCTCCCTCTGTGAACATCATGTGACAGCGGGCACAGCGGGCACAGGTAGGGTGGTAGTGTTTCCCCCCTGCCTGGACACAGAGAGAGAGAGACCGTAGTGAGACAACATAAACAGTAGAAAGAGCAGGAGCAGGAGAAGAACAGAGCACTAGAGGAGAGAATTAGACTGCTGGAGGAGATGGAGTGTGACAGAGAACAACCAACTAGAAATGTGTCCATCCTCACAAAGAAGCCAGAAGAACAGCCCACTTCAGCTCCTGACCATAGCATCGACACCACAGCAGAAGAGTCCAGCCTGACCATAGCATCGACACCACTGCAGAAGAGTCCAACCTGACCATAGCATCGACACCACAGCAGAAGAGTCCACCCTGACCATAGCATCGACACCACAGCAGAAGAGTCCACCCTGAACATAGCATCAACACCACAGCAGAAGAGTCCACCCTGACCATAGCATCGACACCACAGCAGAAGAGTCCACCCTGAACATAGCATCAACACCACAGCAGAAGAGTCCACCCTGACCATAGCATCGACACCACAGCAGAAGAGTCCACCCTGAACATAGCATCAACACCACAGCAGAAGAGTCCACCCTGAACATAGCATCAACACCACAGCAGAAGAGTCCACCCTGAACATAGCATCAACACCACAGCAGAAGAGTCCACCCTGACCATAGCATCGACACCACAGCAGAAGAGTCCACCCTGACCATAGCATCGACACCACAGCAGAAGAGTCCACCCTGACCATAGCATCGACACGACAGCAGAAGAGTCCACCCTGAACATAGCATCAACACCACAGCAGAAGAGTCCACCCTGACCATAGCATCGAAATCACAGCAGGACAGACAAATGAAGAACCCCAAGCCCAGGGTATCTCACCCCCTCTGAGCAGCCCCCCTGTCAGACACCCTGATGGCCCTCCTGACCACCCCCCACACCCACTGAGGACATACACAAGACACAGACTGTACTCCTTTTGGACTCAAATGGGAAATACAGTGCCTTGCGAAAGTATTCGGCCCCCTTGAATTTTGCGACCTTTTGCCACATTTCAGGCTTCAAACATGTAGATATAAAACTGTATTTTTTTGTGAAGAATCAACAACAAGTGGGACACAATCATGAAGTGGAACGACATTTATTGGATATTTCAAACTTTTTTAACAAATCAAAAACTGAAAAGTGCAAAATTATTCAGCCCCTTTACTTTCAGTGCAGCAAACTCTCTCCAGAAGTTCAGTGAGGATCTCTGAATGATCCAATGTTGACCTACATAACTAATGATGATAAATACAATCCACCTGTGTGTAATCAAGTCTCCGTATAAATGCACCTGCACTGTGATAGTCTCAGAGGTCCGTTAAAAGCGCAGAGAGCATCATGAAGAACAAGGAAGACACCAGGCAGGTCCGAGATACTGTTGTGAAGAAGTTTAAAGCCGGATTTGGATACAAAAAGATTTCCCAAGCTTTAAACATCCCAAGGAGCACTGTGCAAGCGATAATATTGAAATGGAAGGAGTATCAGACCACTGCAAATCTACCAAGACATGGCCGTCCCGCTAAACTTTCAGCTCATACAAGGAATAGACTGATCAGAGATGCAGCCAAGAGGCCCATGATCACTCTGGATGAACTGCAGAGATCTACAGCTGAGGTGGGAGACTCTGTCCATAGGACAACAATCAGTCCTATATTGCACAAATCTGGCCTTTATGGAAGAGTGGCAAGAAGAAAGCCATTTCTTAAAGATATCCATAAAAAGTGTTGTTTAAAGTTTGCCACAAGCCACCTGGGAGACACACCAAACATGTGGAAGAAGGTGCTCTGGTCAGATGAAACCAAAATGGAACTTTGTGGCAACAATGCAAAACTTTATGTTTGGCGTAAAAGCAACACAGCTGAACACACCATCCCCACTGTCAAACATGGTGGTGGCAGCATCATGGTTGGGCTTGCTTTTCGTCAGCAGGGACAGGGAAGATGGGTTAAAATTGATGGGAAGATGGATGGAGCCAAATACAGCACCATTCTGGAAGAAAACCTGATGGAGTCTGCAAAAGACCTGAGACTGGGACGGAGATTTGTCTTCCAACAAGACAATGATCCAAAACATAAAGCAAAATCTACAATGGAATGGTTCAAAAATAAACATATCCAGGTGTTAGAATGGCCAAGTCAAAGTCCAGACCTGAATCCAATCGAGAATCTGTGGAAAGAACTGAAAACTGCTGTTCACAAATGCTCTCCATCCAACCTCACTGAGCTCCAGCTGTTTTGCAAGGAGGAATGGGAAAACATTTCAGTCTCTCGATGTGCAAAACTGATAGAGACATACCCCAAGCGACTTACAGCTGTAATCGCAGCAAAAAGTTACGCTACAAAGTATTAACTTAAGGGGGCTGAATAATTTTGCACGACAATTTTTCAGTTTTTGACTTGTTAAAAAAGTTTGAAATATCCAATAAATGTCGTTCCACTTCATGATTGTGTCCCACTTGTTGTTGATTCTTCACAAAAATATACAGTTTTATATCTTTATGTTTGAAGCCTGAAATGTGGCAAAAGGTCGCAAAGTTCAAGGGGGGCGAATACTTTCGCAAGGCACTGTATATACAAGAAACATTTTGTGTCTAAACTCTGGTGTCCAAACACCCAGCACGACCTAGACCTTCTGTCTGAGGACCAGCTAGATTCACCCAGCCACATAATAATACACACAGGCACAAACGACCTGGGATCACAGCAGGACAGGGTGGCCACAGTTCTCAAGGGAGTGATTGAAAAAGCTTATTCTACTTTCCCCAACACACAACACTACCATGAAAATACTTCCACCCTGCTACCATACAGCGGGTAAATGCAAGTGTTTCCCATGGCTGTGCCTCAAAACCAAATGTTTTCCTGGCCCACCACTCCACTCTGGACTTGAACAGCCTTTATGACCAGGTCCACCTATACAAGGCAGCAGCGCCCATCTTCTCCTTGACGCTAAAAGACATCGCTCTCAAATGCAGCCCTTAACAGAGACGCAACAGATCAATAGACACCCCGCCCAGACCAGCGAGACACTCTCCCAGACCTGCGGAACCCCCCCTGGACCTACACATAGAGGACCTACGCCAAGAGGACCTACATCCAGACCACAACACTACCAGCCACATCCACACCCCCACCCCAACCAATCAACACCCCCCACCCCAAGTCAATGATGCCCACACCTCATTTAGGCCCCTCATATCAGACCCATACCCCTCCTGCCCACACAATGACCCCCACCCCCGCAAAGAGGGCCTCAACATGGACGTCACACATACGCCCAGGGCGTGAGCGGGCGTATGTGAGCGGGCGTTGTTGTGAAATTGTTAGGTTCGATTATTTGTTAGATATTACTGCATGGTCGGAACTAGAAGCACAAGCATTTCGCTACACTCGCATTAACATCTGCTAACCATGTGTATGTGACAAATAAAATGTGATTTGATTTTATCACTAAAACAATACAGAAATATGCTACGGAAAAAGAAGGAACAGCACGTCAGAAATCAGCTCAATGCAATTTAAGAATCCATAGACTCTAACCATTTCTGGGAAAATTGGAAAACACTAAACAAACAACAACATGAATAATTATCTATCCAAAATGGAGATGCATGGGTAAACCACTTCTCCAATTTTTTTGGCCATATAGCAAAGAACAAACAGCAAAAACATATACATGATCAAATACAAATCTTAGAATCAGATATTAATAAAGACTACCAGAACCCAAAGGATTCTCCAATTACCTTGAATGAAATTATAAAATATACAGACAACAATTGGCTATACTTAAACTCTTTAACCTCATCCTCAGCTCTGGCATCTTCCTCAATATTTGAAACCAAGGACTGATCACCCCAATCCACAAAAGTGGAGACAAATTTGACCCCAATAACTACCGTGGGATATGGGTCAACAGCAACCTTAGAAAATCCTCTGCATTGACAGCAGACTGAGCAAATGTCAAATTGGATTTTTAACAAATTGTGATACGGCAGACCACGTATTCACCCTGCACACCCTAATAGACAAACAAACAAACCAAAACAAAGGCAAAGTCTTCTCATGCTTTGTTGATTTCAAAAAAGCCTTTGACTCAATTTAGCATGAGTGTCTGCTATACAAATTGATAGAAAGTGGTGTTGGGGGAAAAACATATGACATTATAAAATCCATGCACACAAACAACAAGTGTGCAGTTAAAATTGGCAACATATAGATCAACGAATTGGCGAGGGCACTAGAACAGTCTGCAGCACCCGGCCTCACCCTACTAGAATCTCAAGTCAAATGTCTACTGTTTGCTGATGATCTGGTGCTTCTGTCAAGGAGGGCCTACAGCAGCACCCAGAACTTCTGCACAGATTCTGCCAAACCTGGGCCCTGACAGTAAATCTCAGTAAGACCAAAATAATGATGTCCCAAAAAAGGTCCAGTAGCCAGGACCACAAATACAAATTCCATCTAGACACCGTTGCCCTAAAAGACAATACATACCTTGACAGGTAACTTCCACAATAGTGTGAATGATATGAGAGACAAGGCAAGAAGGGCATTCTATGCCATCAAAAGGAACATAAAATTTGACATACCAATTATACAACCAATTGCCCTTATTGGTTGTGATGTCGGGGGTCCGCTAACCAACCAAGAATTTACAAAATGGGACAAACACCGAATTGAGACTCTGCATGCAGAATTGACTATGTACAGACTCAGTGAGCATAGCCTTGCTATTGAGAATGGCTGCCGTAGGCAGACCTGGCACTCAAGAGAAGACCGGCTATGTGCACACTGCCCACAAAATGAGGTGGAAACTGAGTTGCACTTCCTAACCTCCTGTCCAATGTATGACCATATTAGAGAGACATATTTCCCTCAGATTACACAGATCCACAAAGAATTTGAAAACAAATCCAATTTTAATAAACACAGTGTGCCATCACAGCAGCAAGATTTGTGACCTGTTGCCACAAGAAAAGGGGAACCAGTGAAGAACAAACACCATTGTCAACACAACCCATATTTATGCTTATTTATTTTCCCTTGTGTACTTTAACTATTTGTACATTGTTACAACACTGTATATATATATATATATAGTATGACATTTGTAATGTCTTTATTGTTTTGAAACTTCTGTATGTGTAGTGTTTACTGTTCATTTTTTATTGTTTATTTCACTTTTGTATATTATCTACCTCACTTGCTTTGGCAATGTTAACACCTTTCCCATGCCAATAAACCTCCTTGAATTGAATTGAGAGAGAGAGACACACACAGAGACACACACACACACACAGAGAGAGAGAGAGAGAGAGAGAGAGAGAGAGAGAGAGAGAGAGAGAGAGAGAGAGGGAGAGACACACACAGAGAGAGAGAGCGAGAGACACTCATACAGAGAGACACGCACAGAGAGAGAGACAGAGAGAGAGTGGAAAAGAGAGACAGAGAGAGACACACAGAGAGAGAGAGAGAGAGAGTGAAAGAAAGAGATATTGTGAAGATAGCTAACCATCCTAATTGTCAGTGGTCTCCTACTTAATGATAAATCAGCCTGTGAATGGAATAATAATAATGCCTTCATAGCAATCCCTCTGTTCAACAGCTCCTACACTGAGTGTTACTCCCAATATGCACTAGGACCCATAGGACCCTGGTTAATAGTAGGGCACTCGGTTGGAAAAATGTTGTCATTTGGGACAGAGCCTTTGTCCTGCCCTCCTACTGTAATTAGCACAACCATCCCTCTGGGCCACCTAGACACACTATACAGAGAGAGTGAGGGAGATGAGGAGGTGTCTGAGAGAGAGAGAGATGGAGGGAGGGAGAGAGAGAGAGAGAGAGAGAGAGAGAGAGAGAGAGACAGAGAGAGAGACAGAGAGAGAGAGAGAGCGAGAAAGAGAGAGAGATAGAGAGAGAGAGCGAGAGAGAGAGAGAGAGATGGAGAGAGAGAGAGAGAGAGAGAGAGAGAGAGAGAGAGAGAGAGAGAGAGAGAGAGAGAGAGAGAGAGAGAGAGAGAGAGAGAGAGAGAGTGAGAGACAGTGAGAGAGAGATGGAGAGAGAGAGAGAGAGAGAGAGAGAGAGAGAGAGAGTGAGAGAGAGAGAGAGAGCGTGAGAAGGCCTGAGCTGCATAATCACAGAGTATTATGTAAGGCTCCTGTACAGACCGGTGTAACATAATTTTCCTGTACAGATCAGTAACAATATACATTTCCTGTACAGATCAGTGTAATGTTAATTTTCTGCACAGATCAGTGTAATGTGCATTTCCTGTACAGATCAGTGTAATATTAATTTCCTGCACAGATCAGTGTAATGTGCATTTCCTGTACAGATCAGGGTAATATCAATTTCCTGCACAGATCAGTGTAATGTGCATTTCCTGTACAGATCAGTGTAATAATAATTTTCCTGTACAGATCAGTGTAATATTAATTTCCTGTACAGATCAGTGTAATATTAATTTCCTGTACAGATCAGTGTAATGTGCATTTCCTGTACAGATCAGTGTAATATTAATTTCCTGCACAGATCAGTGTAATGTGCATTTCCTGTACAGATCAGTGTAATAATAATTTTCCTGTACAGATCAGTGTAATATTAATTTCCTGTACAGATCAGTGTAATATTAATTTCCTGTACAGATCAGTGTAACGTTAATTTCCTGTACAGATCAGTGTAATAATACTGTTCTGTACAGATCAGTGTATAGTAATAAATCATATTTTCAACCAGCTTCCTCCGTCTGTCAGGTGGCTCTTAGAGTGGGGCTTCAGCACACACTGGGTGCCCTGTTTCTGTCTCCAGTGTTCCGAGCTTCCGGCTCGTGTGTTTTGAGAACGGCCTGTTTACCTGCGGTCCCAGAGGCAGCCATTAACGGTAAGAGTCTGTAATGAGGCCTGGGGTCTCTAACGGCTGCTGGGCCTGCTAGCTCTAATGGTCTATTAGACATTGGAGACAGAGACAGAGAGGCAGGAGGGACAGGAGGCCTTCTAGCTCTAATGGTCTATTAGACATTGGACACAGAGACAGAGAGGCAGGAGGCCTGCTAGCTCTAATGGTCTATTAGACATTGGAGACAGAGACAGAGGGACAGGAGGCCTGCTAGCTCTAATGGTCTATTAGACATTGGAGACAGAGACAGAGGGACAGGAGGCCTGCTAGCTCTAATGGTCTATTAGACATTGGAGACAGAGACAGAGAGGCAGGAGGGACAGGAGGCCTGCTAGCTCTAATGGTCTATTAGACATTGGAGACAGAGACAGAGAGGCAGGAGGGACAGGAGGCCTGCTAGCTCTAATGGTCTATTAGACATTGGAGACAGAGACAGAGGGACAGGAGGCCTGCTAGCTCTAATGGTCTATTAGACATTGGAGACAGAGACAGAGAGGCAAGAGGGACAGGAGGCCTTCTAGCTCTAATGGTCTATTAGACATTGGAGACAGAGACAGAGAGGCAGGAGGGACAGGAGGCCTTCTAGCTTTAATGGTCTATTAGACATTGGAGACAGAGACAGAGAAGCAAGAGGGTGGACAGACCTGCTAGTTCTAATGGTCTGTTAGACCTTGGAGACAGAGACAGAGAAGCAGGAGGGTGGACAGACCTGCTAGTTCTAATGGTCTGTTAGACCTTGGAGACAGAGACAGAGAGGCAGGAGGGACAGGAGGCCTGCTAGTTCTAATGGTCTGTTAGATCTTGGAGACAGAGACGGAGAGGCAGAAAGGGAGGACAGACCTGCTAGTTGTAATGGTCTGTTAGATCTTGGAGACAGAGAGGCAGGAGGGTGGACAGACCTGCTAGTTCTAATGGTCTGTTAGACCTTGGAGACAGAGACAGAGAGGCAGGAGGGACAGGAGGTCTGCTAGTTCTAATGGTCTGATAGACCTTGGAGACAGAGACAGAGAGGCAGGAGGGAGGACAGACCTGCTAGTTCTAATGGTCTGTTAGATCTTGGAGACAGAGAGGCAGGAGGGTGGACAGACCTGCTAGTTCTAATGGTCTGTTAGACCCTGGAGACAGAGACAGAGAGGTAGGAGGGACAGGAGGTCTGCTAGTTCTAATGGTCTGATAGACCTTGGAGACAGAGACAGAGAGGCAGGAGGGACAGGAGGCAGGAGGGACAGGATGCAGGAGGGACAGAGAGGCAGGAGGGACAGGAGGCAGGAGGGACAGAGAGGCAGGAGGGACAGGAGGCAGGAGGGACAGAGAGGCAGGAGGGACAGAGAGGCAGGAGGGACAGGAGGCAGGAGGGACAGGAGACAGGAGGGACAGGAGGCAGGAGGGCCAGGAGGCAGGAGGGACAGGAGACAGGAGACAGGAGACAGGAGGGACAGGAGACAGGAGGGACAGGAGGCGAGGCAGGAGGGACAGGAGGCAGGAGACAGGAGACAGGAGGGACAGAGAGGCAGGAGGGACAGGAGGCAGGAGGGACAGAGAGGCAGGAGGGACAGGAGGCAGGAGGGACAGGAGACAGGAGACAGGAGGGACAGAGAGGCAGGAGGGACAGGAGGGACAGGAGGGACAGGAGACAGGAGACAGGAGGGACAGGAGACAGGAGGGACAGGAGACAGGAGACAGGAGACAGGAGGGACAGGAGGGACAGGAGACAGGAGACAGGAGACAGAGAGGCAGGAGGGACAGGAGGGACAGGAGACAGGAGACAGGAGGGACAGGAGACAGGAGGGACAGGAGAGACAGGAGACAGGAGACAGAGAGGCAGGAGGGACAGGAGGGACAGGAGACAGGAGACAGGAGACAGGAGACAGGAGACAGGAGGCAGGAGGGACAGAGAGGCAGGAGGGACAGGAGGCAGGAGGGACAGGAGGCAGGAGGGACAGAGAGGCAGGAGGGACAGGAGGCAGGAGGGGCAGGATGCAGGAGGGACAGGAGGCAGGAGGGACAGAGAGGCAGGAGGGACAGAGAGGCAGGAGGGACAGGAGGCCTTCTAGCTCCTGCTGTGTTCTCACTGTTCATTACTGGAACAATCTCATCATCTTCTCTGACTGTTTAAAGAACCAAAAACATCTCACAGTATTTTGTTCATTAGTCCACTGTTAATATGGTCCCGAACATTGTGCATGTTAGCAGTTAAGTTTTAAAAAGCAAAAAGTGTGGCAATATGTTTCGCATGACATGATGACATGGTGAGGCATGCAACATTATTTGGGACCATATCAGTGGACTAATGAACAAAACACTGCAGCATTTGTATCTGGACACACACACACACACACACACACACACACACACACACACACACACACACACACACACACACACTCACGCACCACAGGCCAGGAGATAAAGCCAGCCGTGTTGTAGAAGCTATTAATAACCCAGAGAGAGACAGACTGATGGAGAGGCACAGAGCACTTCACACACACAGAGGATAGGATAGGAGAGGAGAGGAGAGGAGAGGAGAGGAGAGGAGAGGAGAGGAGAGGAGAGGAGAGGAGAGGAGAGGAGAGGAGAGGAGATGTGATGCGAGGAGATGAGAGGTGGGGAGGGTGGAGGAGATGTGATGAGAGGAAATGAGAGGTGAGGTGGGGAGGAGAGATGAGAGGAGAGGAGGAGAGATTACAGGTGAGATGAGGAGAGGTGAGGTGAGGAGAGGCGAGGAGACGATAGAAGACGAGAGGTGAGGAGAGGTGAGGAGGGGAGGAGAGATGAGAGGAGAGGAGGAGAGATTACAGGTGAGATGAGGAGAGGTGAGGTGAGGAGAGGCGAGGAGACGATAGAAGACGAGAGGTGAGGAGAGGTGAGGAGGGGAGAGAAGATGTGGGGAGAGGAGAGGAAAGGAGAAAAGAGAAGAGGTGAGGTGAGGAGATGAGATGAGGGGAGAGGGCCACAGAGGACAGTGTAGGTCCCCAGGGGGAGTGTGTATGAGTGCTCACCTCCAGTACCCGTCCACTGATGTATCTGCTGCATGTCTCACACTTAACCCCAAACTGGGCGTGGTAATCAGACTCACAGTACGGCACGTTGTCCCTGAAACACAAAGGTACAAAATTACAATCAAAGATGTGCCTGTCTGTCTGTCTGTCTGTCTGTCTGTCTGTGTGTGTGCATGCCCAAGTGTCTGTGTGTATATACGTGTGTATATACGTGTGTGTGTATGTGTGTGTGTGTGTGTGTGTGTGTGTGTGTGTGTGTGTGTGTGTGTGTGTGTGTGTGTGTGTGTGTGTGTGTGTGTGTGTGTACTGACTTGCTGATGTATTCCCCAGTGAGGACCATGTTGCAGGTTTGACACTTGAAGCAGCTGACATGCCACTGTTTCTCCAACGCCAGCAGAGACTGTCCCTGTTTTATATCCTCTCCACACCCTGAACAGTCTGGAGAGAGGGAGGAGGGGTGGAGGTAAGGGGAGAGGAGGGGGGAGAGGGAGGGGGAGGGGGAGAGGAGGGGGAAGAGGAGGGGGAGATGGGTAGAGGGAGAGGGGGAGGGAGGAGGAGGTAAGAGGTAAGAGGGAGACAGGGGGAGGGGGAGAAGAGGGGGGAGATGGGGAGAGGGAAGGAGAAGGGGGAGAGAGGGAGGGGGTGAGAAGAGGGAGAGGGTGATGGGAGGGGGAGAAAGGGGGTGGAGGAGAGAGAGAAGAGAGAGTGGAGGGGGAGCGCAGTGGGAGATGGAGGAGGAGGGGAGAGAGGGGGATGAGGCGAGAGACCGGAGAGAGGGGAGGGGGAAATAGGCGACAAGAAAAGTGAGAGAATTAGGGGTGTGGGACAACATTTCTGACCCGTGAAGACCTCTAGAGGGTGGGACTTACGGCTGGGTCCGTGGATCTTGATTGGTTCGTTGGAGGTGACAAGTGTGTGAGAACACTGCTGACATACACAATCCTTCCCACTGAACGTCACTCTGTCTCCGATAGGGAATGGCTTCCTGCATGGGGGGAGATACACACTGATTAATACACACACTTAGGGAACGGCTTCCTGCATGGGGGGAGATACACACTGATTAATACACACACTTAGGGAACGGCTTCCTGCATGGGGGGAGCTACACACTGATTAATACACACACTTAGGGAACGGCTGCCTGCATGGGGGGAGATACACACTGATTAATACACACACTTAGGGAACGGCTTCCTGCATGGGGGGAGATACACACTGATTAATACACACACTTAGGGAACGGCTTCCTGCATGGGGGGAGATACACACTGATTAATACACACACTCAGGGAACGGCTTCCTGCATGGGGGGAGATACACACTGATTAATACACACACTTAGGGAACGGCTTCCTGCATGGGGGGAGATACACACTGATTAATACACACACTTAGGGAACGGCTTCCTGCATGGGGGGAGATACACACTGATTAATACACACACTTAGGGAACGGCTGCCTGCATGGGGGGAGATACACACTGATTAATACACACACTTAGGGAACGGCTTCCTGCATGGGGGGAGATACACACTGATTAATACACACACTTAGGGAACGGCTTCCTGCATGGGGGAGATACACACTGATTAATACACACACTTAGGGAACGGCTTCCTGCATGGGGGGAGATACACAGTGATTAATACACACACTTAGGGAACGGCTTCCTGCATGGGGGGAGATACACACTGATTAATACACACACTTAGGGAACGGCTTCCTGTATGGGGGGAGATACACACTGATTAATACACACACTTGCGTACACACACGCACGCATGCACACACACTGAGCCGAGGGGAGACACCACAGCTGGTGCCACCTGGTCATTGTCCTCATCACTGCACAATCAATGCTCTCACGCCATGCTGGGATTAGGGGACATACACACACACACACACACACACACACACACACACACACACACACACACACACACACACACACACACACACTAAACAAACTGGTTTCACAGTGACTGAGGACACATGCAGGAACAACCTCTTACCTTACCCAGAAAAGGCTGTGTGTGTGTGTGTGTGTGTGTGTGTGTGTGTGTGTGTGTGTGTGTGTGTGTGTGTGTGTGTGTATATACGTGTGTGTGTATGTGTGTGTGTGTGTGTGTCTTGTCAGTGAATATTTGCTGTGTGAGAGCAGGTATCATGTCTTTGGATGTGAGGAAGACGTCCTTGGATGGCCTACAGAATGTTAGTGTGCTGTCAGGCATGTCTGGAGACCACGGTTTGATGCTTTCGGGTAGCTGATGTTCTTAGATGTACTAGACTAGAGGTGTAGTAGACTAGACAAGTGTGTGTGTGTGTGACTTTGCTGTTACCTGCGTGTGTGTCTCTTCCTCTAGACACTCTCTGCACCGTCAGCCTTGCTCTGTGCTTTCAACTTTTTACTCTACATATTTAATGGAAGCTGCGTTACTCTGGCCACAAACGCAGAGCTGCTATTTCTGTCCCACTCTGACAGCTCTGTATCTCTGTCTCGGTCTCCCACCATCTCTGCTGCATTTTCAAAATACCTGTTCACTGAAAACGCAAGACAGAGCTAACTACAAAATAGTTAACCTTACACTCACTGTTTTATTTGATCAAATTGATCAGTCAGGAATAGATTGTTTGTGTGTGTGTGTGTGCATGGATGTGTGTGTGTCTGTGCGTGGATGTGTGTGCTTGTGTGTGTGTGTGCACCTGCAGACACTGCAGACGAAGCAGGTAGGGTGGTAGGTCCTCCCCAGGGCAGAGACCACCTCCCCGGTGATGAATCCATCACAGCGGTCACAACGCGTCCCGTACAGACGCTGGTAGTCTGATGTACAGATGTACTCACCACTCTTCTGATAGAACCCAGATCTAGCCAGGTCACACCCACACACTGGAGAGAGATAGAGATGGGGGGAGTGAGAGAGAGAGGGGGGGGAGAGGGAGTGGGAGAGAATGGGAGAGAGAGGGAGAGAGAGGAGGAAAGAGAGAGAGAGGGAGAGAGAGGAGGAAAGAGAGAGAGACGGTGAATTAGGTTAAAGACTGATCACTCAAACTATTCTAAATGAACGAGCATGGAAAAAACTAAATACAAAACTGATTGCAGCAAGCTACAGTAATTCCTCGGCTTTAGCTTAGGTGGCAAAGCTAGTCTATATCCTGGGTTTGAACCCGTTTGGTCACATCTGCCCCACTTCCACAGTAAACTGTTCGAAATGAGCCAATTAGTGCTTTATGGGGAGCTCAGAGGGTTGTTTAGTGGTGGTTCAGACAGAGAGGAACTTTGTTGGGTTTCATTAGGTTTCCTCCTCCCTGCTTCTCCAGACAGAAAATAAAGACAAGACAGACATAAACATGGTTGTGTGTGTGTGTATTTGCGTGCATAAGTGTGTTTCTGGGTGTCTTGTATGCAGTTTGTGGCTAACAGTTTGCTGTGATGTGAAAATAAAGACAATGTGGAAAACTCTTTTTCTCCAGAAGATCCAGAAACGACTCCTTCATTACAACCAATGAGACGGAACAAAATAACTTTCCTACATTTCATCACACACCACCAAGTTCTCCATGAGAAGAGAGAGAGAGAAAATGAGGGAAAGGAGAAGGAGAGGGGAATGGAGAGAGAACGAGAGTGAAAGAGGAGAATAAGAGGGGAATGGAGAGAGAAAGAGAGTGAAAGAGGAGAAGGAGAGGGGAATGGAGAGAGAATGAGAGGGAAAGAGGAGAAAGAGAGGGAAAGAGGAGAAAGAGAGGGGAATGGAGAGAGAAGGAGAGGGGAATGGAGAGAGAACGAGAGGAAAAGAGGAGAAAGAGAGGGGAATGGAGAGAGAAGGAGAGGGGAATGGAGAGAGAAAGAGAGGGAAAGAGGAGAAAGAGAGGGAAAGAGGAGAAAGAGAGGGAAATGGAGAGAGAAGGAGAGGGGAATGGAGAGAGAACGAGAGGGAAAGAGGAGAAAGAGAAGGGAATGGAGAGAGAAGGAGAGGGGAATGGAGAGAGAAAGAGAGGGAAAGAGGAGAAAGAGAGGGAAAGAGGAGAAAGAGAGGGAAAGAGGAGAAAGAGAGGGGAATGGAGAGAGAACGAGAGGGGAATAGAGAGAGAAGGAGAGGGGAATGGAGAGAGAACGAGAGGGGAATAGAGAGAAAACGAGAGGGAAAGGGGAGAAAGAGAGGGGAATGGAGAGAGAAGGAGAGGGGAATGGAGAGAGAACGAGAGGGAAAGAGGAGAAAGAGAGGGGAATGGAGAGAGAAGGAGAGGGGAATGGAGAGAGAAAGAGAGGGAAAGAGGAGAAAGAGAGGGAAAGAGGAGAAAGAGAGGGAAAGAGGAGAAAGAGAGGGGAATGGAGAGAGAACAAGAGGGGAATAGAGAGAGAAGGAGAGGGGAATGGAGAGAGAACGAGAGGGGAATGGAGAGAGAACGAGAGGGGAATGGAGAGAGAAGGAGAGGGGAATGGAGAGAGAACAAGAGGGAAAGAGGAGAAAGAGAGGGGAATGGAGAGAGAAAGAGAGGGGAATGGAGAGAGAACGAGAGGGGAATGGAGAGAGAACGAGAGGGGAATGGAGAGAGAACGAGAGGGGAATGGAGAGAGAACGAGAGGGAAAGAGGAGAAAGAGAGGGGAATGGAGAGAGAACGAGAGGGAAAGAGGAGAACGAGAGGGGAATGGAGAGAGAAAGAGAGGGGAATGGAGAGAGAAAGAGAGGGGAGGCTCAGTTCACCAACCCCAAAGAGCCTCAGGACAGCACTCAGAAAATCTGGCACAACTAAATCATCACAAAACAAAAAGAAAAATATATCACCTATTGGAAAGACACCACAAAAAATCTAAGTAAACTTCAATGCTATTTGTCTCTAAACAGACAGCACGGGGGGCAGACTATCTGACCACTGTGACTGATAGAAAACTGAGGAAAACACTGACTAGGTACAGACTCAGTGGGGACAGTCTAGCTAAAGAGACCGGTCGTCACAGACAAACCTGGCTGCCCAGAGAGGACAGGCTGTGCTCACTCTGCTCCAGGGGAGAGGTAGAGACAGAGCTGCATGTCCTACTACGCTGTGACAAATACTCAGACCTAAGAGAATATTTCAGTGAAAAGTGCAAAGTAATGTCGATAATATTTCCCATCTGGTTTTGTTTTGTCTTTCATAACATGTCATGTGTCTTCTCAGTCAAGAGTGAGAGACTGTCTTTTCAGTCATGTTAACACTGGTCCACTACCATGTCATGTGTCTTCTCAGTCATGAGAGAGAGACTGTATTCTCAGTCATATTGACACTGGTCCACTACCATTGCTTTAATGTATTGTTGTTCTCATTAATATTGTTGTTGTAGTTGTTGTTAATGGTAATCCCATGTCCACTACTACTATTATTATTGTTGTTGGTCCCACCATTTATTTATACATAAATACAGTGCCTTGCGAAAGTATTCGGCCCCCTTGAACTTTGCGACCTTTTGCCACATTTCAGGCTTCAAACATAAAGATATAAAACTGTATTTTTTTGTGAAGAATCAACAACAAGTGGGACACAATCATGAAGTGGAACGACATTTATTGGATATTTCAAACAAATCAAAAACTGAAAAATTGGGCGTGCAAAATTATTCAGCCCCTTTACTTTCAGTGCAGCAAACTCTCTCCAGAAGTTCAGTGAGGATCTCTGAATGATCCAATGTTGACCTAAATGACTAATGATGATAAATACAATCCACCTGGGTTTAATCAAGTCTCCGTATAAATGCACCTGCACTGTGATAGTCTCAGAGGTCCGTCAAAAGCGCAGAGAGCATCATGAAGAACAAGGAACACACCAGGCAGGTCCGAGATACTGTTGTGAAGAAGTTTAAAGCCGGATTTGGATACAAAAATATTTCCCAAGCTTTAAACATCCCAAGGAGCACTGTGCAAGCGATAATATTGAAATGGAAGGAGTATCAGACCACTGCAAATCTACCAAGACCTGGCCGTCCCTCTAAACTTTCAGCTCATACAAGGAGAAGATTGATCAGAGATGCAGCCAAGAGGCCCATGATCACTCTGGATGAACTGCAGAGATCTACAGCTGAGGTGGGAGACTCTGTCCATAGGACAACAATCAGTTGTATATTGCACAAATCTGGCCTTTATGGAAGAGTGGCAAGAAGAAAGACATTTCTTAAAGATATCCATAAAAAGTGTTGTTGAAAGTTTGCTACAAGCCACCTGGGAGACACACCAAACATGTGGAAGAAGGTGCTCTGGTCAGATGAAACCAAAATTGAACTTTTTGGCAACAATGCAAGACGTTATGTTTGGCGTAAAAGCAACACAGCTCATCACCTTGAACACACCATCCCCACTGTCAAACATGGTGGTGGCAGCATCATGGTTTGGGCCTGCTTTTCTTCAGCAGGGACAGGGAAGATGGTTAAAATTGATGGGAAGATGGATGGAGCCAAATACAGGACCATTCTGGAAGAAAACCTGATGGAGTCTGCAAAAGACCTGAGACTGGGACGGAGATGTGTCTTCTAACAAGACAATGATCCAAAACATAAAGCAAAATCTACAATGGAATGGTTCAAAAATAAACATATCCAGGTGTTAGAATGGCCAAGTCAAAGTCCAGACCTGAATCAAATCGAGAATCTGTAGAAAGAACTGAAAACTGCTGTTCACAAATGCTCTCCATCCAACCTCACTGAGCTCGAGCTGTTTTGCAAGGAGGAATGGGAAAAAATGTCAGTCTCTCGATGTGCAAAACTGATAGAGACATACCCCAAGCGACTTACAGCTGTAATCGCAGCAAAAGGTGGCGCTACAAAGTATTAACTTAAGGGGGCTGAATAATTTTGCACGCCCAATTTTTCAGTTTTTGATTTGTTAAAAAAGTTTGAAATATCCAATAAATGTCGTTCCACTTCATGATTGTGTCCCACTTGTTGTTGATTCTTCACAAAAAAATACAGATTTATATCTTTATGTTTGAAGCCTGAAATGTGGCAAAAGGTCGCAAAGTTCAAGGGGGCCGAATACTTTCGCAAGGCACTGTATATATATATAAATATATATTTTTATTTTATTTTTTATTTTTCGATATGTATACTTTGACAATGTAAGTAATAATGAAATTGCCATGTCAATAAAGTCAATTGAATTGAATTGAATTGAATTGAAAAAGAGGGGAATGGAGAGAGAAGGAGAGGGGAATGGAGAGAGAAGGAGAGGGAATGGAGAGAGCGAGAGAGACTACCCGTGGAGACCCGTCATTCAGGGCTGGTTGCCAACATGGTCTCTTTTTTGCTTTCTTGAGTAAGGCAGCTCCAAAATGCAGGTGTTTTATCCTAGCTCAGTGCTTTCTGTGGTGGTTGGGCAGCCAGCGGAAAATAGGGAGCGTAGAGGTTGGTAATGTTCTCTAATTGGGCCGTGATTGGCTACGTGTTCTGTCACTCATGGGGACACTACCTCACCGCAAAATCTACAAGAAGACCTAAAAAAAAGTCCCTTGTGTGCTGCCATAGAGTTACATTAGAAGTGCCCATCCAAGAAGGATCAAGATCATTGGCCACAGATAAAATAACGTCAAATCCCGCTATACCTAGCTTAGCTTTGATTGGGCTGATCATGTCAACATCATACTTTCAAAATCTTAGCTAGCAGTCATCATCATGAATCATCAGGAAGTCGACAATCTACTGGCAAATCCTTTTCAAACCTTGCCATATGAACAAAAATGATGAAGAGAAATTATAGATAAAACAACAAACATCGGCCATTGGACATAAACATTACACAACAAGTTGGAAATTGCAAATTCAACAATGAGTGGTTTGGAAGGAATCAGTGGCTAACTGCAAACATTGCAAAGCAATCACTATACTGCTATTCAGTGGAGTTGGTGTGTGGTACAAGTCTGGGTTTAATTAAGGGTCTAAACATTCAACATTGGCCTGTCAATCCAGCATGACTTCTGCCACGTTCAAAACATCTGGAAACTCAAAACTGGGAAATCTCAGATTTCAGTGGTTCAAGAAAACGGTGAACTCTGAAAAAAACGAGCTCCGACTGGGAAAATACGTTTTGAACGGTCATCCAACTCAGAATTCCAAGTCAGGAACTCAGTTCTCTTTCTAGAGCTCTGACCTGAAGATCACTGACGTCATGATTCAACTTGTTTTTTTTCCGAGTTCCCTGTTGTCTTAAAAGCGCAATTAATCCAGAGAATGCCTGACTTTGATAACACATTTTCTATGACATTTGCCCACTAAAGACCTCCGCGCCACCTTCCTGCTCAAGTGAGCACAGCACAACAAGGTGAGTCCCAAAATGTATTGTATGGTCCTGCATAAATGATGTAATATGCCAGGGAGATATGTTTACCATATAAAGAAAGTAATACTAAGTTAATGTTGTGTAGTTAGCTGTTAGTAGTACATGTGCCTCACCCTAATAATTTGGTCCCTTTTCCCTTTATAACTTAGCCTCCTGTTCTGACTTATATGCCCCCATTTATTTGTCCTACAGTTCTGACTTGGTGTGCATGGAGAACACTGCATGAACGGCCGATGTTATGAATTCTGTCGATGTACATTTCAAAAGTGCAGAACAAATAGTTATATTATCTACGTCCGACCTAGTTCGCTCATAAATGTCTTAACCTCTCTGGGGCAGGGGGCAGTAATTTGACATCAGGATGAAAAGCTTGCCCAAAGTAAAATGCCTGTTACTCAGGTCCAGGAGCTAGGATATGCATATAATTGGTAGATATGGATATAAAACACTCTAAAGTTTCTAAAACTGTTAAAATAATGTCTGTGAGTATAACAGAACTGATATGTCAGGCAAAACCCTGAGGACAAACCATCCCAAAAAAAACTACATTTCAGCTTAACACTATTTTCAATGGCTAATATTTTAATAATAAGGCCAAGTCCTCCCAGACTGTAGGTCCTAGGGCATCCACTAGATGTCTTTAGAAAGAGTTTCAGGCTGTTTTTGGAAAAATTACCCAGAAATTGTGGTTTTTCTAGGTGGCTCCCACAAACCACATTAGAATAAGCAAGTCAGCCATATCAGCTATGTTTTTTAAAAGGCAGTAAACTGAATAAACTGTTTCACTGCCAGACAAGACTCCGCTGATAGCCAGGTGTAGCAGTGGTAAGGTGTTGGGACTCTGCTGTTGGGATTCTGCTGTATGGAGAGCTTTATGTAGGCCCTAACAGTATGTAGAAACTGTTTGTCACCGTTATAGTGCAATTGATGTATTGTGTTGTGTTGCTGGCATGCATCCCAAATTAGTTTTTTTTTGGGGGGGGGGGTTTGACCCACCAAGATGTATATGCTAAAATAGCCACTGGAGACCACATGTACAAGTGTGGGTTGTTATAGTAAACATAGTTGATTCTCCACAGCTATTTGTCTGTAAGGTCAAGTGAAGAGAGAAACTGTATTAACTCTAGTGGGCGAGGTTCCTAAAAGGTCAGTGGGCATTCTAAAGGTTACACGACCACACCACACACACACACACACACACACACACACACACACACACACACACACACACAGTAGGAGTCAGCAAACCCAGAGGATCAATACGTTTAAATCAGATCAGTGAATCAGCATCTAGCACTCCATCTCTCTCTCTCTCTCTCTCTCTCTGTCTATGTCTCTCTCTCTCTCTCTCTCTCTCTCTCTCTCTCTCATATCAAATCAAATCTGGTTTGTCACATGTGCCGAATACAACAGGTGTAGACCTTACCGTGAAATGCTTAGTTACAAGCCCTTAGCCCTTAACCAACCATGCAATTAGAAGAAAATAGAGTTAAGAAAAGATTTACTAAATAAAGTAAAACATTTAAAATAAAGAAAATAAAAATAATATATTAATAACGAGACTATATACAGGGTGTACCGGTACCGAGTCAATGTGCGAGGGAACAGGTTAGTGTAAGTAAATTGTAATGTACATGCAGGTAGGGGTAAAGTGACTATAGTGGTTGTTCCATTAAAAGTTTTGTGATCATGATTAAGTACTTTGGTCATTTGTGGTTTAGTATGGTAACCTGCATCAACACTTCATTGCTCCAGACCAGCGCAAGGGGGAGTTACAGCACTGATTATACTTTGGGTCTACCGTGTCTCTAACTGACAATGAATGGGGGACATAAACCTAAATAGAAACTGATAATTGTGTACGACTTCAGTATTACTTACTAAAACTGTTGTTACGCTAAGGTATGTTTTATTTTGTTAGGATTATTTTGCTCTTACTGTTGTAGTCTAGCCCACTCCCGACCGGATTTGTTGTACAGCACCTGAGTGGTGCAACAGTCTAAGACACTGCATAGCACTGTAACCTTTAAAACAAAATATATATTTCACCTTTATTTAACCAGGTAGGCTAGTTGAGAATAAGTTCTCATTTACAACTGTGACCTGGCCAAGATAAAGCAGAGAAGTGCGACACAAACAACAGCACAGAGTTACACATGGAATAAACAAAACATACAGTCAATAATACAATGGAAAAAATGTATATATACAGTGTTTGCAAATGAGGTAAGATGAGGGAGGTTAGGCAATAAATAGGTCATAATAATTACAGGCGAAATAAGCGAAATAATTACAATTTAGCATTAATACTAGAGTGATAGATGTGCAGAATATGAATGTGCAAGTACTGGGGTGCAAAGGAGCAACAAAAAAAAACGAGTTGAGGTAGTTGGATGGGCTATTTACAGATGGGCTATTTACAGATGGGCAATGTACAGGTGCAGTGATCTGTGAGCTGCTCTGACGGCTGGTGCTTAAAGTTAGTGAGGGATATTTGAGTCTCCAGCTTCAGTGATTTTTGCAGTTCGTTCCAGTCATTGGCAGCAGAGGACTGGAAGGAAAGGCGGCCAAAGGAGGAATTGGCTTTGGGGGTGACCAGTGAAATATACCCGCTGGAGTGTGTGCTACGGGTGGGTGCTGCTATGGTGACCAGTGAGCTGAGA
>NC_143046.1:13972500-14067500 GCF_057628025.1 Oncorhynchus mykiss | reverse complement strand
CTGTTGTAATGCTCCGGGTGTCGTGGGTGTGGAGTCAAACGCAGGAGACAGAGAGTGCAATGCTGTGCTCTTTAATTGCACCAACGCACCACAGGGTGCTCACAATAATAACGGCCCCAAACACGGGGAATGAAAAATGTACAACTGAAAGACACGACCAGGCACAAACACGTTCCTCTACTACAGAGACGAAGGTCACAATGATTAATCCCGCACAACAAACGCACAACAAGCTGTCTAAAGAAGCCCAACTAATCATCACAAACAGGTGCTAACAATAAACATACAAGGAGGGGGAGGAAAGACAATCAGAGGCAGCTAATAGGCCGGTGACGACGACCGCCGAGCGCCACCCGACCCGGAAGGGAACGGACACCTGTCCGTTTTACTACAGATGATGAGGAATATTTTGCCTTCAAAGTAGCCGTGGCAACATCGGACCATATCCGTGGAAGCAATTATTTTATAAAGACACATATCCCATTGAAACCAATAGCCTGTTTCTCTTATGTTCTATTGGTTATCAACTTTCTTTCATTGTCCGGTAGCCAAACGCACGTTCACACGTAGCCTACGAACTGTGTGCATTGCTGCGCTAATAACGTTAAGAAATAATAGTTTAACAACATGTTACACTAAACGTTCTGAACTGTTGCATCAGATTCATTTTGTTTTATGTAGCCTAAGCCTACTATTGTTTGGGCTATTTTCTTCTCGACAAGCTGACCAATAGAATAGGTCAACTTTTCTACTATGGGGAATAGTAGACTGACATAGGCTCATAGGCAGCGCGTCCATAAGGCTAAGTCAACCGATCGCTCTGCCTCCACCCGCCTGCCCGACTAGCATCACTACTCTGGACGGTTCTGACTTAGAATATGTGGACAACTATAAATACCTGGGTGTCAACTATAAATACCTAGACTGTAAACTCTCCTTCCAGACTCACATTAAGAATCTCCAATCCAAAGTTAAATCTAGAATTCGCTTCCTATTTCGCAACAAAGCCTCCTTCACTCATACTGCCAAACATACCCTCGTGACTATCCTACCGATCCTTGACTTCGGCAATGTTATTTACAAAATAGCCTCCAACACAAACTGGACGCAGTCTATCACAGTGCAATCCGTTTTGTCACCAAAGCCCCATATTCTACACACCACTGCAACCTGTATGCTCTTGTTGGCTGCTCCTCGCTACATATTCGTCGCCAAACCCACTGGCTCCAGGTCATCTATAAGTCTTTGCTAGGTAAAGCTCCGCCCTATCTCAGCTCACTGGTCACCATAGTAACACCCACCCGTAGCACTCGCTCCAGCAGGTATATTTCACAGGTCATCCCCAAAGCCAACTCCCCCTTTGGCTGCCTTTCCTTCCAGTTCTCTGCTGCCAATGAATGGAACGAATTGCAAAAATCACTGAAGTTGGAGAATTACATCTCCCTCACTAACTTTAAGCATCAGCTGTAAGAGCAGTGTACCGATCACTGCACCTGTACATAGCCCATCGGTAAATAACACACCCGACTACCTCATCCCCATATTATTACTTACCCTCTTGCTCTTTTGTATCTCTACTTGCAAATCATCATCTGCACATCCATCAATCCAGTATTAATGCTAAATTGTAATTATTTTCCCTCTACGCCCTAGTCTTCTACATTTGCACGCACTATACATAGATTTTTATATTTTTATTTTGTGTTATTCTGTGTTATTTTGTCTTTTGTGTTATTGACTGTACTCTGTGTTGTTGTTTTTGTCGCACTGCTTTGCTTTATCTTGGCCAGGTCGCAGTTGTAAATGAGAACTTGTTCTCAACTGGCCTACCTGGTTAAATAAAGGTGTTCTCAACTAGCCTACCTGGTTAAATAAAGGTGAAATAAATAAATACATAAATATTGTGCTCTCTATAACTGAGCCTGCTGCTACAGTCAACAGAATGGCGTTATAATGACTTCTCTATAACTGAGCCTGCTGCTACAGTCAACAGAATGGCGTTATAATGACTTCTCTATAACTGAGCCTGCTGCTACAGTCAACAGAATGGCGTTATAATGACTTCTCTATAACTGAGCCTGCTGCTACAGTCAACAGAATGGCGTTATAATGACTTCTCTATAACTGAGCCTGCTGCTACAGTCAACAGAATGGCGTTATAATGACTTCTCTATAACTGAGCCTGCTGCTACAGTCAACAGAATGGCGTTATAATGACTTCTCTATAACTGAGCCTGCTGCTACAGTCAACAGAATGGCGTTATAATGACTTCTCTATAACTGAGCCTGCTGCTACAGTCAACAGAATGGCGTTATAATGACTTCTCTATAACTGAGCCTGCTGCTACAGTCAACAGAATGGCGTTATAATGACTTCTCTATAACTGAGCCTGCTGCTACAGTCAACAGAATGGCGTTATAATGACTTCTCTATAACTGAGCCTGCTGCTACAGTCAACAGAATGGCGTTATAATGACTTCTCTATAACTGAGCCTGCTGCTACAGTCAACAGAATGGCGTTATAATGACTTCTCTATAACTGAGCCTGCTGCTACAGTCAACAGAATGGCGTTATAATGACTTCTCTATAACGGAGCCTGCTGCTACAGTCAACAGAATGGCGTTATAATGACTTCTCTATAACTGAGCCTGCTGCTACAGTCAACAGAATGGCGTTATAATGACTTCTCTATAACTGAGCCTGCTGCTACAGTCAACAGAATGGCGTTATAATGACTTCTCTATAACTGAGCCTGCTGCTACAGTCAACAGAATGGCGTTATAATGACTTCTCTATAACTGAGCCTGCTGCTACAGTCAACAGAATGGCGTTATAATGACTTCTCTATAACTGAGCCTGCTGCTACAGTCAACAGAATGGCGTTATAATGACTTCTCTATAACGGAGCCTGCTGCTACAGTCAACAGAATGGCGTTATAATGACTTCTCTATAACGGAGCCTGCTGCTACAGTCAACAGAATGGCGTTATAATGACTTCTCTATAACTGAGCCTGCTGCTACAGTCAACAGAATGGCGTTATAATGACTTCTCTATAACTGAGCCTGCTGCTACAGTCAACAGAATGGCGTTATAATGACTTCTCTATAACTGAGCCTGCTGCTACAGTCAACAGAATGGCGTTATAATGACTTCTCTATAACTGAGCCTGCTGCTACAGTCAACAGAATGGCGTTATAATGACTTCTCTATAACTGAGCCTGCTGCTACAGTCAACAGAATGGCGTTATAATGACTTCTCTATAACTGAGCCTGCTGCTACAGTCAACAGAATGGCGTTATAATGACTTCTCTATAACTGAGCCTGCTGCTACAGTCAACAGAATGGCGTTATAATGACTTCTCTATAACTGAGCCTGCTGCTACAGTCAACAGAATGGCGTTATAATGACTTCTCTATAACTGAGCCTGCTGCTACAGTCAACAGAATGGCGTTATAATGACTTCTCTATAACTGAGCCTGCTGCTACAGTCAACAGAATGGCGTTATAATGACTCCTCTATAACTGAGCCTGCTGCTACAGTCAACAGAATGGCGTTATAATGACTTCTCTATAACTGAGCCTGCTGCTACAGTCAACAGAATGGCGTTATAATGACTTCTCTATAACTGAGCCTGCTGCTACAGTCAACAGAATGGCGTTATAATGACTTCTCTATAACTGAGCCTGCTGCTACAGTCAACAGAATGGCGTTATAATGACTTCTCTATAACTGAGCCTGCTGCTACAGTCAACAGAATGGCGTTATAATGACTTCTCTATAACGGAGCCTGCTGCTACAGTCAACAGAATGGCGTTATAATGACTTCTCTATAACGGAGCCTGCTGCTACAGTCAACAGAATGGCGTTATAATGACTTCTCTATAACTGAGCCTGCTGCTACAGTCAACAGAATGGCGTTATAATGACTTCTCTATAACTGAGCCTGCTGCTACAGTCAACAGAATGGCGTTATAATGACTTCTCTATAACTGAGCCTGCTGCTACAGTCAACAGAATGGCGTTATAATGACTTCTCTATAACTGAGCCTGCTGCTACAGTCAACAGAATGGCGTTATAATGACTTCTCTATAACTGAGCCTGCTGCTACAGTCAACAGAATGGCGTTATAATGACTTCTCTATAACTGAGCCTGCTGCTACAGTCAACAGAATGGCGTTATAATGACTTCTCTATAACGGAGCCT
Organism: Oncorhynchus mykiss; assembly: GCF_057628025.1. Taxonomy (NCBI): domain Eukaryota; kingdom Metazoa; phylum Chordata; class Actinopteri; order Salmoniformes; family Salmonidae; genus Oncorhynchus; species Oncorhynchus mykiss. The sequence goes on along the minus strand of NC_143046.1, from coordinate 14,063,288 downwards.
GCTGCTACAGTCAACAGAATGGCGTTATAATGACTTCTCTATAACGGAGCCTGCTGCTACAGTCAACAGAATGGCGTTATAATGACTTTTCTATAACTGAGCCTGCTGCTACAGTCAACAGAATGGCGTTATAATGACTTCTCTATAACTGAGCCTGCTGCTACAGTCAACAGAATGGCGTTATAATGACTTCTCTATAACTGAGCCTGCTGCTACAGTCAACAGAATGGCGTTATAATGACTTCTCTATAACTGAGCCTGCTGCTACAGTCAACAGAATGGCGTTATAATGACTTCTCTATAACTGAGCCTGCTGCTACAGTCAACAGAATGGCGTTATAATGACTTCTCTATAACTGAGCCTGCTGCTACAGTCAACAGAATGGCGTTATAATGACTTCTCTATAACTGAGCCTGCTGCTACAGTCAACAGAATGGCGTTATAATGACTTCTCTATAACTGAGCCTGCTGCTACAGTCAACAGAATGGCGTTATAATGACTTCTCTATAACTGAGCCTGCTGCTACAGTCAACAGAATGGCGTTATAATGACTTCTCTATAACTGAGCCTGCTGCTACAGTCAACAGAATGGCGTTATAATGACTTCTCTATAACTGAGCCTGCTGCTACAGTCAACAGAATGGCGTTATAATGACTTCTCTATAACTGAGCCTGCTGCTACAGTCAACAGAATGGCGTTATAATGACTTCTCTATAACTGAGCCTGCTGCTACAGTCAACAGAATGGCGTTATAATGACTTCTCTATAACTGAGCCTGCTGCTACAGTCAACAGAATGGCGTTATAATGACTTCTCTATAACTGAGCCTGCTGCTACAGTCAACAGAATGGCGTTATAATGACTTCTCTATAACTGAGCCTGCTGCTACAGTCAACAGAATGGCGTTATAATGACTTCTCTATAACTGAGCCTGCTGCTACAGTCAACAGAATGGCGTTATAATGACTTCTCTATAACTGAGCCTGCTGCTACAGTCAACAGAATGGCGTTATAATGACTTCTCTATAACTGAGCCTGCTGCTACAGTCAACAGAATGGCGTTATAATGACTTCTCTATAACTGAGCCTGCTGCTACAGTCAACAGAATGGCGTTATAATGACTTCTCTATAACTGAGCCTGCTGCTACAGTCAACAGAATGGCGTTATAATGACTTCTCTATAACTGAGCCTGCTGCTACAGTCAACAGAATGCTGTAATAATAACCTCTCTCTCGCCGTCTCCATCATCACAATTCCACTGAACTCACTGCTGAGAGAGAGAGAGAGAGAGAGAGAGACAGAGAGAGAGGGAGAGAGAGAGAGAGACAGAGAGAGAGAGAGAGAGAGAGAGAGAGAGAGAGAGAGAGAGAGACAGAGAGAGAGAGACAGACAGACAGACAGACAGACAGACAGACAGACAGACAGACAGACAGACAGACAGACAGACAAAAGCTGTGTTCGAATACTCATACTACCCACACTAATCATACTATTTGTGACGTGAATTGAGTATATAGTATGCTTATTGGTCATAGTATGGATATAGTTAGTATGCCAAAAGTTTCCAGATTTCGTACTAAATTCACCAAAATATGAAGTATACACGCAGAGGACACTATTTCCGTACTTTAGGGCCCATAATGCAATTATTCAGGAAATGGGAGTGGCTTCACATCGTTTCCAGATTTGAAGAAAATTTGGAAAAATATGCAGCCAAAGTCCAACAATAGCGGCTACAAATTAATTGCTTTAACTAATTATGAGCAATGTAATAAAGTAATTACTTTCAAATAAGTTACCTTAAATGTTATGTTGGCTGACAATCTGTTAGCTACGCTGTCCCACATTGCATATCATTACAGCAGTATGTACCGGTATGTTAGCTAGCTACCTAACGTTAGTAGTTGTACATAAACTTGCCAGTATATTAACTATAGGCTATCTAACTAGCCAAAGTTTATTGACTTGATTATTCCCGTCATTCTTAGCTAAGCTAAATGGAATAGTTGTTGTGAGTTTTCAATGAACATTCGGGTGCTTTCATAAATTTGTTCTGGCTATCTACTCCGATTTCAGAGCACTCTAGTCTGAGCACAGAATAATGAATTGACTAGTGTTCAACACCGAATATGGCCGGTGTCAGTTAACGATGGCAAAAAAGCGTAATTAAATTGTTGCCAGAAACACAGTTAGTCACCAACACTCTGGATAACACTGAAAACTGCCTAACCAGCTCTGCTAGGGCGAGTGAAATGGTCAGAATGGCCACTCTCATTTGTGTCTGGAAGTAGCTAGCAAGCTAGCCAACGTTAGCTTGGGTGCTTGACTGCCTTTGAAGGGAGAGCTTCTCAGGGAATGGCACTTTCTGTTTCCCAAGGTGAAATGAGTTGAATATAAAGAGTTCTGCCTAGTTGTTTCCTATGTGTTTTCTACATGTTTCCTATACTGTATATTTCCTACATGTTTCCTATATGTTGCCTCCATTTTATCTATATGTCTCCTCCATTTTACCTATATGTTTTTCCCTATATGTTTCCTCCATTTTCCCTATATGTTTCCTACATGTATCCTACATGTTTCCTACACGTTTCCTACATGTTTCCTATATGTTTCCTACATGTTTCCTATATGTTTCTTACATGTTTCCTATATGTTTCCTACATGTTTCCTATATGTTTCCTACATGTTTCCTATATGTTTCCTACATGTTTCCTACATGTTTCCTACATGTTTCCTATATGTTTCCTACATGTTTCCTATATGTTTCCTACATGTTTCCTACATGTTTCCTATATGTTTCCTACATGTTTCCTACATGTTTCCTATATGTTTCCTGTATCTTTTCTGTATGTTTCCTCCATTTTACCTATATGTTTCCTTACAGCCAGACAGAGACAACACACACAGACAAAGTTAGAAAGATCAAGATAAACTAATATCATATTATGACAAATATAACCACATATCGTCCACCTTGGCATTTTATAATTCCTATCACAAACACACACATGCACTTATGCACGCACACACATGCACATGCACACGTGTGCACACACACAGACACACACACATACACACACACTTCTTCGTTCAGCCTCCTTATCACATGCTAAACACGCCAATGTCAAACTGTCCCATGATGGGAAATTGATTTCATGCTTAGATAACTATCAGAGAGAGAGAGAGACAGAGGGAGCGAGAGAGATATATAAATGCTTGTTTTGATAACTGTTGCCTGAGCCATTACCAACCTCTTTCTATGTCTCTCTCTCTCTTTCCCTCCATCTTTCTCTCCATCTTTCTATCTTTCATCATGTGTGTGTTTCATTCCCCATCACACACCCAGATCATCATTAGTCAAAGACAAACAACAGGAATGAAGAACAAACAGAAGTGAAAAGAGGGGTGTGAATAGAGAAGGGAACATGTAGTTGAGAGGGAAGGGTAGGGAGGAAAGGATAGGGGTGACAGTGAAACAATAGCAGGTCTTTAGAAAACTGTGGCCATCGATGCTACTGGAACCACAGCGAGGGAGGGCATGGTCACACAATACTGCTCTACTGTACTGGCATCACGCCTCTGCTTTGGTCTAGGTCAGAACCTAGGTCAAATACATCAATGTCAAACTATTTGAGTTGTGCTTGAGTTTGCTTTTGGGATTATCCCATGTGTTCCATTTTGAGATGGAAGGAGTAGAGAGGACAGTTAAGGGTAGGGGTAGTGAGAGAGGGGAGGGGCAGAGAGATTTAGAGAGAAAAGTATGATGACAACATTTAAAAAATATATTTAACATTTATTTAACTAGGCAAGTCAGTTAAGAACCAATTCTTATTTTCAATGACAGCCCAGGAACTGTGGGTTAACTACCTTGTTCAGGGGCAGAATGACAGATTTGTACCTTTTTACGTTGGGATTTGATCTAGCAACCTTTTGGTTACTGGCCCAATGCTCTAACCACTAAGCTACCTGCCACACAAAGGGTCACTCTCTCTCTATTTATATATATCTTTGTCTCCATCCCTCCCTCTCTCTCTCCTTCTCTCACTATCTTTCTCTGTCTGAACCCTCTGTCTGGTCTCTGGGGTCTGTAATGGGGGTTTCCCATTGGTTGAGGCTCCCTAGTGATGCTGAGAATAACCACGAATCAGACCGGAGGGAGCCCCTTGACATGGTTACCACAGCAACCCCTCAACTGAAAACACACAAGTGAAAGTAGAGGGGGATATCATAAACATGAAACAATCCTTGACTAAGTTACTTACACAAAAGCTTTCTATGGTGGCAGTGAACTATGTGCTGTACTGGAGCAGGCATTTCAACTGCTATCTGATAGAGGGTGTAAGAACATGACTACACAGCCACAAGTCTATGGACCCTATCTACAACAGTTGTACATACTGTTGTTGCCATGACACAATGTATCACACTGTAGGTAGAGATTCTACAGAGAAATGCTTGCGTGTATAATAACTCTTTCCAACACACCCCTTAGTAGTAGGCCACGCCTACTACACACCCCTTAGCAGGAGCCCACGCTCCCCTACACACCCCTTAGCAGGAGGCCACAACCTCCTACACACCCCTTAGCAGGAGCCCACACCCTCCTACACACCCCTTAGCAGGAGCCCATGTCCTCCACACACCCCTTAGCAGGAGCGCACGCACTCCTACACACCTTAGCAGGAGGCCACGCCCTCCTACATACCCCTTAGCAGGAGCCCACGCCCTCCTACACACCCCATAGCAGGAGCCCACGCCCTCCTACACACCCCTTATCAGGAGGCCATGCCCTCCTACACACCCCTTAGCAGGAGGCCACGCCCTCCTACATACCCCTTAGCAGGAGCCCACACCCTCCTACACACCTTAGCAGGAGGCCATGCCCTCCTTCATACCCCTTAGCATGAGCCCACGCCCTCCTACACACCCCTTAGCAGGAGCCCACACCCTCCTACACACCCCTTAGCAGGAGCCCATGCCCTCCTACACACCCCTTAGCAGGAGGCCACGCCCTCCTACACACCTCTTAGCAGGAGCCCACGTCCTCCTACACACCCCTTAGCAGGAGCCCACACCCTCCTACACACCTCTTAGCAGGAGCCCACGTCCTCCTACATACCCCTTAGCAGGAGCCCACACCCTCCTACACACCTCTTAGCAGGAGCCCACGTCCTCCTACACACCCCTTAGCAGGAGGCCACGCCCTCCTACACACCTCTTAGCAGGAGCCCACGTCCTCCTACACACCCCTTAGCAGGAGCCCACACCCTCCTACACACCTCTTAGCAGGAGCCCACGTCCTCCTACACACCCCTTAGCAGGAGGCCACGCCCTCCTACACACCCCTTAGCAGGAGCCCACGCCCTTCTACACACCCCTTAGCAGGAGGCCACGCCCTCCTACACACCCCTTAGCAGGAGCCCACGCCCTCCTACACACCCCTTAGCAAGAGCCCACGCCCTTCTACACACCTTAGCAGGAGCCCACGTCCTCCTACACACCCCTTATCAGGAGGCCATGCCCTCCTACACACCCCTTATCAGGAGGCCACGCCCTCCTACACACCCCTTAGCAGGAGGTCATGTCCTCCTACACACCCCTTAGCAGGAGCCCACGTCCTCCTACACACCCCTTAGCAGGAGGCCACACCCTCTTTCATGGTCCTTCTGATCCTTCCAAATCCCTAGACTGAATCATTACTGCCATGGCTTGGAGTGAGTGAGTGAGTGAGTGAGTGAGTGAGTGAGTGAGTGAGTGAGTGAGTGTGTCCGCAGGGAATTGACATCACAGTCCGAGTCCCAGCCTGTAAGAATCCCAGCATAGCATGTCCCAGCTTGGCCCAGCATAGCCCAGCATAGCCCAGCATAGCATGTCCCAGCATAGCCCAGCGTAGCCCAGCATAGCATGTCCCAGCATAGCCCAGCATAGCCCAGCATTGCATGTCCCAGCATAGCCCAGCATAGCCCAGCATGTCCCAGCATAGCCCAGCATAACCCAGCATAGCCCAGCCCAGCATAGCCCAGCCCAGCATAGCCCAGCCCAGCATAGCCCAGCATAGCATGTCCCAGCATAGCCCAGCATAGCCCAGCCCAGCATTGCCCAGCCCAGCATAGCCCAGCCCAGCATAGCCCAGCATAGCCCAGCCCAGCATAGCCCAGCCCAGCATAGCCCAGCCCAGCATAGCCCAGCATAGCTCAGCCAAGCATAGCCCAGCATGTCCTTACCTGTGCAGGTGAAACACTTGACATGGAAGTGTGTGTCCTGAACGCGCACCACCTCTCCCTTACACGCCTCCCGACAACGCTGGCACCGGATTGGTCCAGTGCTCCGCTCACCGCCCAAAGAGGCCTGCTGATAGGCTGTAAAAAGACAGGAGTAGAGACAGCTGACCTCATCCAATCATAACAATCGATGTTTGTCCCCCAGGTGGCACCATATTCCCTATAGAGTTCACTACTACTTAACATGGCCCATAGGGAACAGGGTGCCACCTGGGATGCAACCAACAATACCAAACAATACAAAACAGTCAATATATATCATCTGTGCTATACTATAGTTGGCAATAGCCTCTCTACCCTTCTGTCATGCTCTGTATGCATATTTGTGAGTGGATTTGACATATTGCTCATTCCCACATTCTATAATAGTCAATTGTTTCCTTAACAATGTCAGTATTCCTTACCAGTCACACCATAACAGGGACAGAACAGAACACAAATGGGAAATTGGAATCCAATGCTAGTTTGTTGTGCCAACACAGGATGCAAGTGGAACGGTGGAAGTCGACCACTATATTATGTTACGGGAGGAATCAAAACAAAAAAACAAAACTCCACAGGTTTCCACAGACATGCCAATGAACAAGTGGGTACTAGACAGAGTGTGTGTCTGTCTGTGTCAGTGAGTGCGTGCGTGCATACGTTTGTGTGTGTATAGGCCACTGCCATGCCCGTCTGCAGTGATAAGCAACCTGAAATTGAGTGTGGGATTGGCATAGATTAACCCAATTCTCTGTGACAAGAGGGAAGTAGTGTGTGCCAGGTAGAGTAATCCTCTAGGCTTCGGTCCTCTAGAGAGGAGAGGAGAGGAGAGGAGAGGAGAGGAGAGGAGAGGAGAATAGGTATCATGGGAGCTAGCCACTAGCCAGGGCACAGAGAGGATGAGAGAAGGAGGATAATGCCTTCCACCTGTCTTCCTTTCTGAGGACATCAACAGCAGAGAGAGGAGGAGAGAAGAGAAGAAGAGAGGAGAGAAGAGAAGGAGGATAATGCAATTCACCTGTCTTCCTTCCTGAGAACATCAACAGCAGAGCGAGGAGGAGAAAAGAGAAGAAGAGAGGAGAGAAGAGAAGGAGGATAATGCCGTTCACCTGTCTTCCTTCCGAGAACATCAACAGCAGAGCGAGGGAAAGTACACAGCCCAGCATTACCCGGATTAAAGAACAATTCCACTCAAAACTATCTTGTGGTATTTGTTAGACTATTTTTATATCTTAAAATATTTGAGGGGGTCGAATAGCTTTAATATTGCAGATAGATTGGGGCTTCCATCAATGTAATTGTAATTTCCAATCCCCCATTTATTTTTTACCTGATGCCCCGGCAGGTATTACATACATTTTACAGACACAATCTATTTTACATTAGTTATCTTGCTGTTATTAGTCCCAGCCTTCATCTCCCCTCAACCCCTCCCATCTATCTCTGAAGACCATCCAGTCCCAGTCTTCAGCTCCGTTCAACCCCTCCCATCTATCTCTGAAGACCATCCAGTCCCACCCTTCAGCTCCCTTCAACCCCTCCCATCTATTTCTGAAGACGATCCAGTCCCAGCCTTCAGCTCTCCTCAACCCCTCCCATCTATCTCTGAAGACCATCCAGTGCCAGCCTTCAGCTCTCCTCAACCCCTCCCATCTCTCTCTGAAGACCATCCAGTCCCAGCCTTCAGCTCTCCTCAACCCCTCCCATCTATCTCTGAAGACCATCCAGTCCCAGCCTTCTGCTCCCCTCAACCCCTCCCATCTATCTCTGAAGACCATCCAGTCCCAGCTCCCCTCAACCCCTTCCATCTATCTCTGAAGACCATCCAGTCCCAGCTCCCCTCAACCCCTTCCATCTATCTCTGAAGACCATCCAGTCCCAGCCTTCAGCTCCACTCAACCCCTTCCATCTATCTCTGAAGACCATCCAGTCCCAGCTCCCCTCAACCCCTTCCATCTATCTCTGAAGACCATCCAGTCCCAGCCTTCAGCTCCCCTCAACCCCTCCCATCTATCTCTGAAGACCATCCAGTCCCAGCCTTCAGCTCCACTCAACCCCTTCCATCAATCTCTGAAGACCATCCAGTCCCAGCCTTCAGCTCTCCTCAACCCCTTCCATCTATCTCTGAAGACCATCCAGTCCCAGCCTTCAGCTCCACTCAACCCCTTCCATCTATCTCTGAAGACCATCCAGTCCCAGCCTTCAGCTCCACTCAACCCCTCCCATCTATCTCTGAAGACCATCCAGTCCCAGCCTTCAGCTCCACTCAACCCCTTCCATATTTTTCTTAACACCATCCAGTTTCCTATTTGCCATATATTTTTCAATTGTGCTGTGATGTTTCACAAAAGTCCTGAACCTTTCTATTCTCATAGTTTCTACAGGTTGTAAATTAAAAACATTTTTTTTTGCTAAAAGTATTATTATATTATTGATTGATTGACTATGATGTTTTAGATCACACAGTATTGCTGTCTGCAGAGTTAGCTCCAGGTAAATGTTACAATTCTTCAGCCATTCCTGGACCTGCTACCGAAAGCAAGCTACATATGGACAGTACCAAAACAAATGATTCTGTCTCTTTACAGCAACATCTGCAGAGCTGGGAGGGTAGTAACCCCCATATATATAACATGCTGTTGGTTGCAAGAATTTTGTATGATAATAGAAATAGAAGTCTTGAATCTGGCGTCGTTTTGCATATCATGTGCCATGGAATCAGTACATCAAAAATCTCTTCCAAACTATTTTGCTATCTATATGGCACAGCTATAATTTTTTTGTTCCTTAAATGACACTGGTATATTTTTTCATTTATCACAATTTTCTTCAACCAATTTTGGTCTTTAATATAAAGGCGACAGACAAGTTCCTTACTTTTCCACTTTCCACTTGTCTCTTCAATTTTTACGATAATGCTGCAATCAGTTGGTTGTAATTTTGGGTAGAGCATACATTTCCATATATTTGTGTTGGCTACATGTGTGACATAACTCCACTTTTGATAGTTACAGTATGTCACACATGCAGGCCAAACTCTCTCTCTCTTTGTCTAGGGGCATCATAATGCCTTTCAGCTGAAAGAGCCAAGGCCAAACTCTCTCTCTCTCTCTCTCTCTCTCTCTCTTGCTCTCTCTCTCTCTCTCTCTCTCTCTCTCTCTCTCTCTCTCTCTCTCTCTCTCTCTCTCTCTCTCTTGCTCTCTCTCTCTCTCTCTCTCTCTCTCTCTCTCTCTCTCTCTCTCTCTCTCTCTCTCATCTCTCTACCGCAAGTCTCTCTGGATAAGAGAGTCTGCTAAATGACTCACTACTGCAAGTCTCTCTGGATAAGAGAGTCTGCTAAATGACTCACTACTGCAAGTCTCTCTGGAAAAGAGAGTCTGCTAAATGACTCACTACTGTAGTATCTCTGGATAAGAGAGTCTGCTAAATGACTCACTACTGTAGTATCTCTGGATCAGAGTCTGCTAAATGACTCACTACTGTAGTATCTCTGGATAAGAGTGTCTGCTAAATGACTCACTACTGTAAGTCTCTCTGGATAAGAGTGTCTGCTAAATGACTCACTACTGTAGTATCTCTGGATAAGAGGGTCTGCTAAATGACTCACTACTGTAGTATCTCTGGATAAGAGTGTCTGCTAAATGACTCACTACTGTAGTATCTCTGGATAAGAGAGTCTGCTAAATGACTCACTACTGTAGTATCTCTGGATAAGAGAGTCTGCTAAATGACTCACTACTGTAGTATCTCTGGATAAAAGTGTCTGCTAAATGACTCACTACTGTAGTATCTCTGGATAAGAGAGTCTGCTAAATGACTCACTACTGTAGTATCTCTGGATCAGTGTCTGCTAAATGACTCACTACTGTAGTATCTCTGGATAAGAGAGTCTGCTAAATGACTCACTACTGTAGTATCTCTGGATAAGAGAGTCTGCTAAATGACTCACTACTGTAGTATCTCTGGATAAGAGTGTCTGCTAAATGACTCACTACTGTAGTATCTCTGGATAAGAGTGTCTGCTAAATGACTCACTACTGCAAGTCTCTCTGGATAAGAGAGTCTGCTAAATGACTCACTACTGTAGTATCTCTGGGTAAGAGTGTCTGCTAAATTACTCACTACTGTAGTATCTCTGGATAAGAGTGTCTGCTAAATGACTCACTACTGTAGTATCTCTGGATAAGAGTGTCTGCTAAATGGCTCAAATCTAAATGTCTGTCTCTGTTGAGTGTTAAGTCATCCCAGACAAACAGAACAAAGGTTCTGTATCAGTTGTATCTAAGTGGTTCATTAACATTGTTGTCATTAGCTGTAACCATTGGTCCTGGATCACTGAAGGTGGTAGTGGTAAGGTAAACGCCACCGTTGGAGGCACATACACAGGTCCTGGATAGGCTAAGTCAGGGCTGCCCAACCCTCTTCTTGGAGATCTACCGTCCTGCGGGTTTTCAGTCCAATCCTAATTTAACACACCTGCTACTACTTAGCTGCTCAACAAGACCTTAACTAGCTGAATCAAATTCGCTAAATTAGGGTTGGACTGAAAAACCTACAGGACAGTAGATCTCCAGGAAGAGGTTTGGGCAGCCCTGGGCTAAGTGAATCAGGCAAAGCGATAGCTAAGTGGTTAAATACATAAGGCAGGAGGCTGCTGTTATTTAAAAACTGGTCCTGGATCAGTGAACGGGGCAGCTTAGTGGTTCAGTAGTTTTACTACCAAATGGTAAGACAGCTCCTGGATCAGTTGCTAAGTGATATAAGACAAAGGGCCGTGGCAGTCTGCTGCTATTTCTACGCCGACCTCAACACAGGCTGAGAGCTCACAGTCACAAGGGATTGTGGGAGATTGGATGTGACATGTCCCTCGCACTCTCTCACTCCCTCTTTCCACTATATCTCTCTCAATTCATTTTAATTCAAAGGTCTTTATTGGCATGGGAAACATTCCATATGTTTACATTGCCAAAACAAATGGAATAGACAATAAACAAAAGGGAAATAAACAGGAAACAGTAAACATTACACACACAAAAGTAGTAAAATAATATAGACATTTCAAATGTTATATTATTGGTTTTGTACAGTGTTGTGACAATGTTTTATTTGTTTTCAAATTCTTTGTGGGTCTGTGTGATCTGTTGGAAATATGTGTCTCTAACGTGGTCATACATTTGGCAGAAGATTAAAAAGTGCAGCTCAGTTTCCACCTCATTTTGTGGGCAGTGTGCACATATCCTGTCTTCTCCTGAGAGCCAGGTCTGCCTATGGTGGCCTCTCTCAATAGCAAGGCTATGCTCACTGAGTCTGTACATAGTCAAGGATTGTCTTAATTTAGGGTCAGTCATAGTGGTCAGGTATTCTAAAACCCTAGAGGGCAATGGCTTCTAGAACTGACTCAAGTATTTTTAGCCAGATCCTAATTGGGATGTTGATGTTGATGTTCCTTTTGATGGCGTAGAAGGCCCTTCTTGCCTTGTCTCTTAGATTGTTCACAGCCGTGTGTACCTGTGGTGTTGATGTTTAGGCCGAGGTAGGTGTAAATATTTGTGTGCTCTAGGTCACCAGTGTGTAGATTGAATTTGTATTTGTTGTCTTGGCTACTGGACCTTTTTTGTTACACCATTATTTATGTCTTACTGAGATTTACTGTCAGGGCCCAGGTCTGGCAGAATCTGTACAGAAGATCTAGGTGCTGCTGTAGGCCCTCCTTGGTTGGGAACAGAAGCACCAGATCATCAGCAAACAGTAGACATTTGACTTCTGAGTCCTGTAGGGTGAGGCCGGTTGCTGTAGACTGCCCTCACCAATTCATTGATATATATTCCATATTCCAACAGTAGTTATTGGGGTCAAACACTGTATGTCTCCATACACTGCCGTGACCGGGCCTTTGTTCCAAAAATTGGGGAAGATGCCAGAGCTGAGGATGATGTTAAAGAGTTCAAGAATAGCCCATTTGAAGTTGTGGTCTGTATATTTATCATTCCGTTTAATATACCATCAACACCACAGGCCTTTTTGGGTTGGAGGGTTTGTATTTTGTCCTGTAGCTCATCCAATGTAATTGCAGAATCCAGTGGGTTCTGGAAGTCTGTAATAATAGCTGATTCTAAAATGTGTATTTGATCATGTATATGTTTTTGCTATTGGTTCTTTGTTATTTGGCCGAAAAGTTTGGGGAAGTGGTTTATCCATACATCTCCATTTTGGATAAATAGTGCTTTGTGTTGTTGTTGGTTTAGTGTGTTCTAATTTTCTCAAAAGTGATTTGATTATAAGGATTCTTCAATCACAATGAGCTGATTTCTGACATGCTGTTCCTTCTTTTTGCTTAGTTTATTTCTGTATTGTTTTAGTGTATCACCAGAGAGAAGCAAAGATTTTTTTGGTTCTCTGTGTTTTTGGATGGATAGGTTTCTCAATTTCTTTCTTAGATTTTTACAATCCTCATCAAATCATTTCTCATTGTTGTTAGTTGTCTTAGGTTTTCTGCCGTAATTTAAATTTGATACGTTAGCTGATAGGTCAAATATATTGTTCAGGCTTCCTGCTGCTATGTTTACACCTTCAGCGTTGCAGGAAAACAATTTGTCCAGGAAGTTGTCTAGGAGGAACTGGATTTGTTGTTGGCAAATTGTTTTCTGGAAGGTTTCTACACTACCTTCCTTCCTTCCATCTATAGCATTTCATTAATAGTATGTTGTTTGTTCGGCTTCAATGCCTCATGATTGAGTACTGCTCTGTTCAAATAGACTATGATTTCGCTGTGATCTGATAGGGGTGTCAATTGGCTGACTGTGATCGCTCTGAGAAACTATGGGTTGAGGTCGGTGATATGACCCGTCTTTGTTGGTTATGTTGTCATAGTTGTGTCTAGGGGGGCATATGGGGGAGGGAATACTGTCACCTCCAGGTAGGTGTTTGTCCCCCTGTGTGCTAAGAGTGTCAGGTTCAATCATTTAGGTCACCACAGACAAGTACATGTCCTTGGGCCTGGAAATGGTTGATCTCCCCCTCTAGAATGGAGAAGCTATTCTTCATTAAAGTATAGGGATTCTTGTCAGAGGAAATAGGTAGCAGACAGGAGGACTTTTTGGCTCCAGAGCAGTCTGAGGCACTGTATCTCAGTGCAAGAGGCGTCACTACAGTCCCTGGTTCGAATCCAGGCTGTATCACATCCGGTCGTGATTGATAAGAAACAATACTGTGCAGCCGTATTCATTGACCTGGCCAAGGCTTTCGACTCTGTCAATCACCACATCCTCATCGGCAGACTCGACAGCCTTGGTTTCTCAAATGATTGCCTCGCCTGGTTCACCAACTACTTCTCTGATAGAGTTCAGTGTGTCAAATCAGAGGGCCTGTTGTCCGGCCTCTGGCAGTCTCTATGGGGGTGCCACAGGGTTAAATTCTTGGAGCGACTCTCTTCTCTGTATACATCAATGATGTCGCTCTTGCTGCTGGTGAGTCTCTGATCCACCTCTATGCACACGACACCATTCTGTATACTTCTGGCCCTTCTTTGGACACTGTGTTAACAACCCTCCAGGCGAGCTTCAATGCCATTCAACTCTCCTTCCGTGGCCTCCATTTGCTCTTAAATACAAGTAAAACTAAATGCATGCTATTCAACCGATCGCTGCCTGCACCTGCCCGCCTGCCCAACATCACTACTCTGGATGGTTCTGACTTAGAATATGTGGACAACTACAAATATCTAGGTGTCTGGTTAGACTATAAACTCTCCTTCCAGACTCACATCAAAGATCTCCAATCCAAAGTTAAATCTAGGATTGGCTTCCTATTTCGCAACAAGGCATCCTTCACTCATGCTGCCAAACATACCCTTGTAAAACTGACCATCCTACCAATCCTCGACTTCGGCGATGTAATTTACAAAATAGCCTCCAATACCCTACTCAATAAATTGGATGCAGTCTATCACAGTGCCATCCGTTTTGTCACCAAAGCCCCATATACTACCCACCACTGCGACCTGTACGCTCTCGTTGGCTGGCCCTCGCTTCATACTCTTCGCCAAACCCACTGGCTCCAGGTCATCTACAAGACCCTGCTAGGTAAAGTCCCCCCTTATCTCAGCTCGCTGGTCACCATAGAGGCACCCACCTGTAGCACGTGCTCCAGCAGGTATATCTCTCTCGTCACCCCCAAAACCAATTCTTCCTTTGGCCGCCTCTCCTTCCAGTTCTCTGCTGCCAATGACTGGAACGAACTACAAAAATCTCTGAAACTGACCACTGATCTCCCTCACTAGCTTTAAGCACCAGCTGTCAGAGCAGCTCACAGATTACTGCACCTGTACATAGCCCATTTATAATTTAGCCCAAACAACTACCTCTTTCCCTACTGTAGTTATTTATTTAGCTCCTTTGCACCCCATTATTTTTATTTCTACTTTGCACATTCTTCCACTGCAAATCTACCATTCCAGTGTTTTACTTGCTATATTGTGTTCACTTCACCATCATTGCCTTTTTTTTGCCTTTACCTCCCTTATCTCACCTCATTTGCTCACATCGTATATAGACTTGTTTATACTGTACTATTGACTGTATGTCTGTTTTACTCCATGTGTAACTCTGTGTCGTTGTATGTGTCGAACTGCTTTGCTTTATCTTTGCCAGGTCGCAATTGTAAATGAGAACTTGTTCTCAACCTGCCTAACTGGTTAAATAAAGGTGAAATAAATAAATTAAATAAAAAGGGCGGCGCACAATTGGCCCAGCGTTGTCCCAGCGTTGTCCCAGCGTTGTCCCAGCGTTGGCCCAGCGTTGTCCAAGTTTTACTGGGGTCATTGGCCCAGCGTTGTCCCAGCGTTGTCCCAGCGTTGTCCCAGCATTGTCCCAGCGTTGTCCAAGTTTTACTGGGGTCATTGGCCCAGCGTTGTCCAAGTTTTACTGGGGTCATTGGCCCAGCGTTGTCCAAGTTTTACTGGGGTCATTGGCCCAGCGTTGTCCAAGTTTTACTGGGGTCATTGGCCCAGCGTTGTCCAAGTTTTACTGGGGTCATTGGCCCAGCGTTGTCCCAGCGTTGTCCCAGCGTTGTCCCAGCGTTGTCCCAGCGTTGTCCAAGTTTTACTGGGGTCATTGTAAACTGACTTGCCGAGATAAATAAAGGTTCAATGAAAAAAATATCTCTGTTGAGATAATTTCCTTTTTATGTAAAATGTTCCTGTTTTGATTAATATAATAAGAGTGAGTTAGGGCTGCTCTACACCAAATTAGCACACCCCTCTTCTCTGTTTCACACCTGGTAGTTTGGTGGATGGGACTACCAACTCTGTAACCTAGAGGGCAACCAGTGGGTCAGTCTCCTCTATACCATGTTTCTTGTAGGATGACAATGTCTGTATTTCTGATTTATTTGATAAAGTCCAGGTTCCTGCTCTTTAGGCCAAAGGTAGATGACCTCAGGCCTTGGATATTCCAGGATGAGATAGTGAAGGCTTTGTGTTACATAAAGTGTCCAATGTTGTTAGTTGTTAGTCGTTGTTAGTCTCTCTCTCTCCACTGAGATAAACGGAAGAGATGAGAGGGAGGAGAAGAAGAGAGAAGGATGGAGACAACAGAACAGAGGGAGGGGATGTAGGGTTGGCAACAAGATCAAAGCAGGTGGTGATTAGCTGCAGTAAGTCAGTGACCGTCTGTATTTACAGAAAACCAGTATAGTCTAGCTCTCTACACCCTCTATCTTTCTCTGTTTCTCTCACCCCCACCCCCTCTCTCTCTTTCTCATTTACTACTTCCTTCCTTCCTTCCCTTGGGGAGGCCCATCCATCAGAGTGTGATATAGGGTCCAATGGCCTTGGTGCCCTGGCAGATTGGGTACCTCTTGAAAATCACAAATTTCAGGGCTAATGCCATTTGGCCTTCAAGAGGTATCCAATCTGCCAGGGCACCAAGGCCATACGCAACAAGGCCATTAACCAAAATAGACAATTAAATTGATTTGACAACTGGAAAACAGTAGCTATTCGGTAAGGAAAAACACGCAAGTATAAAAACCATGGGACCACCCAGCCATCATACCGCTCAGGAAGGAGACGCGTTCCATCTCCTAGAGATGAATGTACTTTAGTGCGAAAAGTGCAAATCAATCCCAGAACAACAGCAAAGGACCTTGTGAAGATGCTGGAGGAAGCAGGTACAAAAGTATCTATATCCACAGTAAAACGAGTCCTATATCGACATAACCTCAAAGGCCGCTCAGCAAGGAAGAAGCCACTGCTCCAAAACTGCCATAAAAAATCCAGACTATGGTTTGCAACTGCACATGGGGACAAAGATCATATTTTTTTGAGAAATGTCCTTTGGTCTGATGAAACAAAATTAGAACTGCTTGGCCATAATGACCATCGTTATGTTTGGAGGAAAAAGGGGGAAGCTTGCAAGCTGAAGAACACCATCCCAACCGTGAAGCACAGGGGTGGCTGCATCATGTTGTGGGGGTGCTTTGCTGCAGGAGGGACTGGTGCACTTCACAAAATAGGTGGCATCATGAGGAAAGGAAAATGATGTTGATATATTGAAGCAACATCTCAAGACATCAGTCAAGAAGTTTAAGCTTGGTTGCAAATGGGTCTTCCAAATGGACAATGACCCGAAGCATACTTCCAAGGTGGTGGCAAAATGGCTTAAGGACAACAAAGTCAAGGTATTGGAGTGGCAGAATATGTGTGGGCAGAACTGAAAAAGTGTGTGCGAGCAAGGAAGCCTACAAACCTGACTCAGTTACACCAGCTCTGTAAGGAGGAATGGGCCAAAATTCACCCAACCTATTGTGGGAAGCTTGTGGAAGGCTAGCCGGAACGTTTGACCCAAGTTAAAAAAATGTAATTCAATGCTACCAAATACTAATTGAGTGTATGTAAACTTTTGACCCACTGGGAATGTGATTCAAGAAATAAAAGCTGAAATAAATCACTCCCTCTACTATTATTCTGACATTTCACATTCTTAAAATAAAGTGGTGATCCTAACTGACCTGAGACAGTGAATTGTTACTAGGATTACATGTCAGGAATTGTGAAAAACTGAATTTAAATGTATTTGGCTAAGGTGTATGTAAACTTCTGACTTCAACTGTAAATGTGCATAAATAATTAGCCTACATGTTGAAGTGTAGATGATACTCTATTGGCTACAGCCTGTCATGTCCAGACCTATGCTGACATAAGGGAGGCGCCAAACTTTAATGAGGCTTTTATTTACATATACATAACCAGTCAAAAGTTTGGACACACCTACACTATGCCAAGAGTGTGCCGCGCTGTCATCAAGGCAAAGGGGGGCTACTTTGAAGAATTTGTTTGACACTTTTTTGCTTACCACATGATTCCATTTGTGTTATTTCATAGTTCTGATGTCTCCACTATTATTCTACAATGTAGAAAATAATAAAGAAAGAAAAACCCTTGAATGCATTGGTGTGTCCAGACTTTTGACTGGTACTGTATACATATACAGTGGGGCAAAAAAGTATTTAGTCAGCCACCAATTGTGCAAGTTCTCCCACTTAAAAAGATGAGAGAGGCCTGTAATTTTACACTTAAACTATGACAGACAAAATGAGAAAAGTAAATCTAGAAAATCACATTGTAGGATTTTTAATTAATTAATTTGCAAATTATGGTGGAAAACAAGTATTTGGTCAATAACAAAAGTTTATCTCAATACTTTGTTATATACCCTTTGTTGGCAATGACAGAGGTCAAACATTTTCTGTAAGTCTTAACAAGGTTTTCACACACTGTTGCAGGTATTTTGGCCCATTCCTCCATGCAGATCTCCTCTAGAGCAGTGATGTTTTGGGGCTGTTGCTGGGCAACACAGACTTTCAACTCCCTCCAAAGATTTTCTATGGTGTTGAGATCTGGAGACTGGCTAGGCCACTCCAGGACCTTGAAATGCTTCTTACTAAGCCACTCCTTTGTTGCCTGGGCAGTGTGTTTGGGATCATTGTCATGCTGAAAGACCCAGCCACGTTTCATCTTCAATGTCCTTGCTGATGGAAGGAGGTTTTCACTCAAAATCTCACGATACATGGGCCCATTCATTCTTTCCTTTACACGGATCAGTCGTCCGGGTCCCTTTGCATAAAAACAGCCCCAAAGCATAATGTTTCCACCCCCATACTTCACAGTAGGTATGGGGTTCACCGTTTTGCTCACCGTTCTTGTGATCATTTTGACCCCACGGGGTGAGATCTTGCATGGAGCCCCAGATCGAGGGAGATTATCAGTGGTCTTGTATGTCTTCCATTTCCTAATAATTGCTCCCACAGTTGATTTCTTCAACCTCCCAGCCTGGTACAGGTCTACAATTTTGTTTCTGGTGTCCTTTGACAGCTCTTTGGTCTTGGCCATAGTGGAGTTTGGAGTGTGACTGTTTGAGGTTGTGTACAGGTGTCTTTTATACTGATAACAAGTTCAAACAGGTGCCATTAATACAGGTAACGAGTGGAGGACGGAGGAGCCTCTTAAAGAATAAGTTACAGGTCTGTGAGAGCCAGAAATCTTGCTTTTTTGTAGGTGACCAAATACTTATTGTCCACCATAATTTGCAAATAAATTCATTAAAAATCCTACAATGTGATTTTCTGGATTTTTTTTTCTCATTTTGTCTCTCATAGTTGAAGTGTAAAGTGGGAGAACTTGCACAATTGGCGGCTGACTAAATACTGTTTTGCCCCACTGTATAGGCTAAACACCAATGATGTTTTCCAGATATAATATAGGATAATTATTCATATCTAAAGGCTGGATTCTGTGACATACTTGAGGCACTGTTTGTTCTGATAGGACAGAATGGTCAGTGCCTGTTTGTTCTGATAGGACAGAATGGTCAGTGCCTGTTTGTTCTGATAGGACAGAATGGTCAGTGCCTGTTCGTTCTGATAGGACAGAATGGTCAGTGCCTGTTTGTTCTGATAGGACAGAGAGGTCAGTGCCTGGTCGTTTTGGTAGGACGCACGCCGTTAGATCCGCGATGTGCCTGTCTTCACTTGTAGCCTACTTCAGAGCTGCGATGCCTGTGAGAAGGAACCAATGACGTGATGGGCATTGGCTAACATGAATTGAGATATTGTATCTGAGAGAGCCATGTGAGGGACAGGTGCTTCGTGGTAGGCTACAGCGATTGGCAGCCAGGTGAAGGGAATTATAATTATTATATTCAGCACAATGGCTACTTTGGCCAAAAAGCCTACGTTTATTTAAAGGGAATTACGGCCACACAAGGGGGCATTGACGGCCATGGCCGCTGATGCTGCCGGGAAATTCAAGCCCTTATCCAGTGACATCAAAAACAGAGCCACTCTACGGAGAGAGAAGTGGGTCAAACTTGTCTAGAATACAGACCACATGATGACATACCAGCCCGGCCACCACCAAGGTCACCAAGGCTGAAGGCATAGAAATATATAGACATAGATTGGACATGTCTCTTCTATTGATTATAACTCTGTGTGCTGAAGGCTTGGTTCGTCACCTCACAGGAGTGACTGTGGATAAGTCCTGACCTCGCCTGGTCATCCCTGGTGGCCAGAAATACTTCTGTTTCTCAATTACCTTGGGTGGTAGGTAGCCTAGTGGTTAGAGCGTATGGCCAGTAAATGAAAGGTTGCTAGATTGAATCCCCGAGCTGACAAGGTAAAAATCTGTTGTTCTGCCCCTGAACAAGGTAGTTAACCCACTGTTTCTAGGCCGTCATTGAAAATAAGAATTTGTTCTTAACTGACTTGTCTTGTTAAATAAAGGGATGTTGGTTAGCTAACCACCCACCTCAGTTTAGTTGACAGTGTGTGCATTCTAAAAGGCACCCTATTCTGTATAGCATAGGCCCTGGTCAAAAGGCACCCTATTGCATATAGTGTAGAGATCCTGGTCAAAAGGCACCCTATTCCGTATAGCGGAAACCCTGGTCAAAAGGCACCCTATTCCGTATAGTGTAGAGACCCTGGTCAAAAGGCACCCTATTCTGTATAGTGTAGAGACCCTGGTCAAAAGGCACCCTATTCTGTATAGTGTAGAGATCCTGGTCAAAAGGCACCCTATTCCGTATAGCGGAAACCCTGGTCAAAAGGCACCCTATTCCGTATAGTGTAGAGACCCTGGTCAAAAGGCACCCTATTCTGTATAGAGTAGACCCTGGTCAAAAGGCACCCGATTCTGTAAAGCGTAGAGACCCTGGTCAAAAGGCACCCTATTCTGTATAGCGTAGGAGAGATGGAAATGGAAAGAAGGAGAGAGAGAGCAGGGGTAGATATATATATATATATATATATATATATATATATAGAGAGAGAGAGAGAGAGAGAGATGGAAATTGAAGGAGCGATAGAGAGAGAGAGAGAGAGAGAGAGAGAGAGAGAGAGAGAGATGGAAATTGAAAGAGAGAGATATATATATAGAGAGAGAGAGATATATATATATAGAGAGAGAGATGGAAATTGAAGGAGAGAGAAATATATATATAGAGAGAGAGAGATGGAAATTAAAAGAGAGAGAGATATATATATATATAAATATATATAGAGAGAGAGAGACAGAGAGATGGAAATTGAAAGAGATATATATATATATATATATATATATATATATAGAGAGAGAGCGAGAGAGAGAGATGGACATGGAAAGAGAGAGATATATTGAGAGAGAGCGATAGAGAGAGAGAGAGAGAGAGAGAGAGAGAGAGAGAGAGAGATGGAAATTGAAAGAGAGAGGGGAAAGAGAGAGAGAGAGAGAGATGGAAATGGAAAGAGAAAGAAAGAGAGAGTGATAGAGAGAGAGAGAGAGAGATGGAAATAGAAAGAGAGAGCGATAGAGAGAGAGAGAGAGAGAGAGAGATGGAAATTGAAATAGAAAGAAAGAGAGAGCGATAGATAGAGAGAGAGAGAGAGAGAGAGAGAGAGAGAGAGATGGAAATTGAAAGAGAGAGAGAGAGAGAGATGGAAATTGAAAGAGAAAGAGAGAGCGATAGAGAGAGAGAAAGAGAGAGATGGAAATTGAAAGAGAAAGAAAGAGAGAGCGATAGAGAGAGAGAGAGAGAGAGAGAGAGAGAGAGAGAGATATGGAAATTGAAAGAGAAAGAAAGAGAGAGAGAGATGGAAATTGAAAGAGAGAGATATAGAGAAGGATTTTGTGTAGTCGTGTGCGACAGAGCGTGAAACTTCATCAGAAAATAACCTGCTGCTCTCTAACTTGTATACCCATAAAGAAACACACAAAAAGACACACGGTTCTAACCAACTGACCATGAGATACAGAGCAAGCAGCAGATGAGAAGAGACAGTCTAACCTCAATGTAATTACAGTGTAGCTTCTGGGCTATCTCAGACAATGTAGCGCATAACACACGGAACAGCACAGAACACTAACACCAACAGGCCTAGGGGGAGAGGAGAAAAGAGGAGAATAGAGGAGACTATAAAAGGGGAGAGGTGAGGAGAAAAGACAAGAGGAGAAAAGAGGAGAAGATAGGTGAGGAGAGGAGAGGAGAAGAGAAAAGAGGAGAGGTGAGGTGAGGAGAGGAGAAAAGAGGAGAGGGGAAAAGAGGAAAGGAGAGGATAAAATAGGTGAGGAGAGGAGAAAAGAGTAGAGGTGAGGTAAGGAGAGGAGAAAAGAGGAGGGGAGAGGATAAAATAGGTGAGGAGAGGAGAAAAGAGTAGAGGTGAGGTGAGGAGAGGAGAGGAGAAAATAGGAGGAGGAGAGAGGATAAAAGAGGTGAGGAGAGGAGAAAAGAGGTGAGCAGAGTTGAAAAGAGGAAAGGTGACATGAGGAGGAGAAAAAACGAGAGGAGAGGAGAGGTGAGGAGAGGAGAAAAGAGGAGAGGATGAGAGAAGAGAGGAGAGGGGAAAAGAGGAGAGTAGAGGAAACTAGAGGTGAGGAGAGGAGAAAAGAGGAGAGGAGAGGTGAGGAGAGGAGAAAAGAGGAGAGGAGGAGAGAAGAGAGGAGAGGTGACAGAAGGGTGAGGAGATTAGAAAAGTGGTGAAAAGAGGAGAAAAGAGGAGAGGTGAGGAGAGGAGTGTAGAGATGAGGAGAGAAGAAAAGAGACGAGGAGAGGTGAGGAGAGGAGTGGAGAAAAGAGGAGAGGAGGGGTGAGGAGAGGAGAGGAGAGGAGAGGAGAGGAGAGGTGAGGAGAGGAGTGGAGAGATGAGGAGAGATGAGGAGAGGAAGAGAGATGAGGAGAGGTAAGGAGAGGAGAGGAGAAAAGAGGAGAGGAGAGGTGAGGAGTGGAGAAAAGAGGAGAGGAGAACAGATAAGAGGAGAGGTGAGGAGAAAAGAGGAGATGAGATGAGAGGAGAGGTGACGGAGGGGTGAGGAGAGGAGTGGCGAGATGAGTAGAGAAGAAGAGAGATGAGGAGAGGTGAGGAGAGGAGAGGAGAGGAGAAAAGAGGAGAGGAGAACAGATAAGAGGATGAGAGGAGAGGTGAGGAGGGGTGAGGAGAGGAGAGGAGATGCTTTATCTGCTGTGTGTGTGTATGCCTGGAGCCAGAGCACTGACACGTCACACAACCATCTGCCTGCTGTGACACAGCTGACTCTAAGCACACGCTGCTGAGAGGGTGTGTGTGTGTGTGTCTGTGTGTGTCTACAGACAGCTCGTGCTTGTTGCTCTGTTGACAGTTCTCCACATAGTGACCTAACCCCTCCGTCTCCTGTCAGATGACACAATAATTCTACAGACTAACAAAACAATTCCAAACATTTATATAGCCACCATAGAATTTGTACACACACACACACGCACACGCACACGCACACACACACACACACACACACACACACACACACACAATAAGGCAAGGAACTACATTGGAGCCTAAGAATGAATAGTGAATAATGCAACAACGTCCAATAACAGGAGAAAGATTGATGTCGACCTAAATCATACAGACCTGGACATTTGGGAAGAGAGACAGGGGGAGGGGAGATAGGGTTAGGGGAGATAGGGGAGATGGGGAGGAGAGGGGGAGTGGAGACAGGGAGAGGGGAGATAGGGGAGGGTAGATAGGGGAGGGAGATGGGGGAGGGGAGATAGGGTGAGGGGAGATAGGGGAGATGGGGAGGAGAGGGGGAGTGGAGACAGGGAGAGGGGAGATAGGGGAGGGGAGATAGGGGAGGGAGATGGGGGAGGGGAGATATGGGTGAGGGGAGATAGGGGAGGGGAGATAGGGGGAGGAGAGTGGGAGTGGAGACAGGGGGAGGAGAGGGGACGGGAGACAGTGGGAGGAGAGGGGAGGGGAGCCTGGACAGACTGAAGACAGTGTAGCAGTGTGGGTCCTGGGGATCTCTGGACACACTGAAGACAGTGCAGCAGTGTGGGTCCTGGGGGATCTCTGGACAGACTGAAGACAGTGCAGCAGTGTGGGTCCTGGGGGATCTCTGGACAGACTGAAGACAGTGTAGCAGTGTGGGTCCTGGGGGATCTCTGGACAGACTGAAGACAGTACAGCAGTGTGGGTCCTGGGGGATCTCTGGACAGACTGAAGACAGTGCAGCAGTGTGGGTCCTGGGGGATCTCTGGACAGACTGAAGACAGTACAGCAGTGTGGGTCCTGGGGGATCTCTGGACACACTGAAGACAGTGCAGCACTGTGGGTCCTGGGGGATCTCTGGACAGACTGAAGACAGTGTAGCAGTGTGGGTCCTGGGGGATCTCTGGACAGACTGAAGACAGTGCAGCAGTGTGTGTCCTGTGGGATCTCTGGACACACTGAAGACAGTGCAGCAGTGTGGGTCCTGGGGGATCTCTGGACAGACTGAAGACAGTGCAGCACTGTGGGTCCTGGGGGATCTCTGGACAGACTGAAGACAGTGTAGCAGTGTGGGTCCTGGGGGATCTCTGGACAGACTGAAGACAGTACAGCAGTGTGGGTCCTGGGGGATCTCTGGACACACTGAAGACAGTGCAGCAGTGTGGGTCCTGGGGGATCTCTGGACAGACTGAAGACAGTGCAGCACTATGGGTCCTGGGGGATCTCTGGACAGACTGAAGACAGTGTAGCAGTGTGGGTCCTGGGGGATCTCTGGACAGACTGAAGACAGTACAGCAGTGTGGGTCCTGGGGGATCTCTGGACAGACTGAAGACAGTGCAGCAGTGTGGGTCCTGGGGGATCTCTGGACAGACTGAAGACAGTGCAGCAGTGTGGGTCCTGGGGGATCTCTGGACAGACTGAAGACAGTGCAGCAGTGTGTGTCCTGTGGGATCTCTGGACACAATGAAGACAGTACAGCAGTGTGGGTCCTGGGGGATCTCTGGACACACTGAAGACAGTGCAGCAGTGTCGGTCCTGGGGGATCTCTGGACACACTGAAGACAGTGCAGCAGTGTGGGTCCTGGGGGATCTCTGGACACACTGAAGACAGTGTAGCAGTGTGGGTCTTGGGGGATCTCTGGAGTTCCAGCCCAACACTAGCACACAGGCTCCTCTTATCAAAGTAGTGGTTATGGGGAAGGCCTGTGTGTGTCTGTGATTGGGTCTATTAGGTTTTGTTGTGGAGTTTGTTTGATATTACCTGTTAGATATTAGGTTTTGTTGTGGAATGTGTTAGATATTACCTGTTAGATAGCGCTGGACTGTCGGATCTAGAAGCAGAAGCATTTCACTACACTCACAATGACATCTGCTAACCATGTGTATGTGACCAATACAATTTGATTTGATTTGAGCTGTCTCCAGCTCAGTAGATCTGTGGCCCCGGGGCTGGGGTCTAGCTGTCCAGGCTTGGTGTGGAGCTGGACTGGGGTTAACAGGGACTGAGCTGTCCAGGCTTGGTGTGGAGCTGGACTGGGGTTAACAGGGACTGAGCTGTCCAGGCTTGGTGTGGAGCTGGACTGGGATTAACAGGGACTGAGCTGTCCAGGCTTGGTGTGGAGCTGGACTGGGGTTAACAGGGACTGAGCTGTCCAGGCTTGGTGTGGAGCTGGACTGGGGTTAACAGGGGCTGAGCTGTCCAGGCTTGGTGTGGAGCTGGACTGGGGTTAACAGGGGCTGAGCTGTCCAGGCTTGGTGTGGAGCTGGACTGGGGTTAACAGGGGCTGAGCTGTCCAGGCTTGGTGTGGAGCTGGACTGGGGTTAACAGGGGCTGAGCTGTCCAGGCTTGGTGTGGAGCTGGACTGGGGTTAACAGTGGCTGAGCTGTCCAGGCTTGGTGTGGAGCTGGACTGGGGTTAACAGGGGCTGAGCTGTCCAGGCTTGGTGTGGAGCTGGACTGGGGTCAACAGGGGCTGAGCTGTCCAGGCTTGGTGTGGAGCTGGACTGGGGTTAACAGGGACTGAGCTGTCCAGGCTTGGTGTGGAGCTGGACTGGGGTTAACAGGGGCTGAGCTGTCCAGGCTTGGTGTGGAGCTGGACTGGGGTTAACAGGGGCTGAGCTGTCCAGGCTTGGTGTGGAGCTGGACTGGGGTTAACAGGGGCTGAGCTGTCCAGGCTTGGTGTGGAGCTGGACTGGGGTTAACAGGGGCTGAGCTGTCCAGGCTTGGTGTGGAGCTGGACTGGGGTTAACAGTGGCTGAGCTGTCCAGGCTTGGTGTGGAGCTGGACTGGGGTTAACAGGGGCTGAGCTGTCCAGGCTTGGTGTGGAGCTGGACTGGGGTTAACAGGGGCTGAGCTGTCCAGGCTTGGTGTGGAGCTGGACTGGGGTTAACAGGGGCTGAGCTGTCCAGGCTTGGTGTGGAGCTGGACTGGGGTTAACAGGGGCTGAGCTGTCCAGGCTTGGTGTGGACCTGGACTGGGGTTAACAGGGGCTGAGCTGTCCAGGTTTGGTGTGGAGCTGGACTGGGGTTAACAGGGGCTGAGCTGTCCAGGCTTGGTGTGGAGCTGGACTGGGGTTAACAGGGGCTGAGCTGTCCAGGCTTGGTGTGGAGCTGGACTGGGGTTAACAGGGGCTGAGTTGTCCAGGCTTGGTGTGGAGCTGGACTGGGGTTAACAGGGGCTGAGCTGTCCAGGCTTGGTGTGGAGCTGGACTGGGGTTAACAGGGGCTGAGCTGTCCAGGCTTGGTGTGGAGCTGGACTGGGGTTAACAGGGGCTGAGCTGTCCAGGCTTGGTGTGGAGCTGGACTGGGGTTAACAGGGACTGAGCTGTCCAGGCTTGGTGTGGAGCTGGACTGGGGTTAACAGGGGCTGAGCTGTCCAGGCTTAGTGTGGAGCTGGACTGGGGTTAACAGGGGCTGAGCTGTCCAGGCTTGGTGTGGAGCTGGACTGGGGTTAACAGGGGCTGAGCTGTCCAGGCTTGGTGTGGAGCTGGACTGGGGTTAACAGGGGCTGAGCTGTCCAGGCTTGGTGTGGAGCTGGACTGGGGTTAACAGGGGCTGAGCTGTCCAGGCTTGGTGTGGACCTGGACTGGGGTTAACAGGGGCTGAGCTGTCCAGGCTTGGTGTGGAGCTGGACTGGGGTTAACAGGGGCTGAGCTGTCCAGGCTTGGTGTGGAGCTGGACTGGGGTTAACAGGGGCTGAGCTGTCCAGGCTTGGTGTGGAGCTGGACTGGGGTTAACAGGGGCTGAGTTGTCCAGGCTTGGTGTGGAGCTGGACTGGGGTTAACAGGGGCTGAGCTGTCCAGGCTTGGTGTGGAGCTGGACTGGGGTTAACAGGGGCTGAGCTGTCCAGGCTTGGTGTGGAGCTGGACTGGGGTTAACAGGGGCTGAGCTGTCCAGGCTTGGTGTGGAGCTGGACTGGGGTTAACAGGGACTGAGCTGTCCAGGCTTGGTGTGGAGCTGGACTGGGGTTAACAGGGGCTGAGCTGTCCAGGCTTAGTGTGGAGCTGGACTGGGGTTAACAGGGGCTGAGCTGTCCAGGATTGGTGTGGAGCTGGACTGGGGTTAACAGGGACTGAGCTGTCCAGGCTTGGTGTGGAGCTGGACTGGGTTTAACAGGGGCTGAGCTGTCCAGGCTTGGTGTGGAGCTGGACTGGGGTTAACAGGGGCTGAGCTGTCCAGGCTTGGTGTGGAGCTGGACTGGGGTTAACAGGGGCTGAGCTGTCCAGGCTTGGTGTGGAGCTGGACTGGGGTTAACAGGGGCTGAGCTGTCCAGGCTTGGTGTGGAGCTGGACTGGCGTTAACAGGGGCTGAGCTGTCCAGGCTTGGTGTGGAGCTGGACTGGGGTTAACAGGGACTGAGCTGTCCAGGCTTGGTGTGGAGCTGGACTGGGGTTAACAGGGACTGAGCTGTCTAGGCTTGGTGTGGAGCTGGACTGGGGTTAACAGGGGCTGAGCTGTCCAGGCTTGGTGTGGAGCTGGACTGGGGTTAACAGGGACTGAGCTGTCCAGGCTTGGTGTGGAGCTGGACTGGGGTTAACAGGGGCTGAGCTGTCCAGGCTTGGTGTGGAGCTGGACTGGGGTTAACAGGGGCTGAGCTGTCCAGGCTTGGTGTGGAGCTGGACTGGGGTTAACAGGGACTGAGCTGTCCAGGCTTGGTGTGGAGCTGGACTGGGGTTAACAGGGGCTGAGCTGTCCAGGCTTAGTGTGGATCTGGACTGGGGTTAACAGGGGCTGAGCTGTCCAGGCTTGGTGTGGAGCTGGACTGGGGTTAACAGGGGCTGAGCTGTCCAGGCTTGGTGTGGAGCTGGACTGGGGTTAACAGGGGCTGAGCTGTCCAGGCTTGGTGTGGAGCTGGACTGGGGTTAACAGGGGCTGAGCTGTCCAGGCTTGGTGTGGACCTGGACTGGGGTTAACAGGGGCTGAGCTGTCCAGGCTTGGTGTGGAGCTGGACTGGGGTTAACAGGGGCTGAGCTGTCCAGGCTTGGTGTGGAGCTGGACTGGGGTTAACAGGGGCTGAGCTGTCCAGGCTTGGTGTGGAGCTGGACTGGGGTTAACAGGGGCTGAGTTGTCCAGGCTTGGTGTGGAGCTGGACTGGGGTTAACAGGGGCTGAGCTGTCCAGGCTTGGTGTGGAGCTGGACTGGGGTTAACAGGGGCTGAGCTGTCCAGGCTTGGTGTGGAGCTGGACTGGGGTTAACAGGGGCTGAGCTGTCCAGGCTTGGTGTGGAGCTGGACTGGGGTTAACAGGGACTGAGCTGTCCAGGCTTGGTGTGGAGCTGGACTGGGGTTAACAGGGGCTGAGCTGTCCAGGCTTAGTGTGGAGCTGGACTGGGGTTAACAGGGGCTGAGCTGTCCAGGATTGGTGTGGAGCTGGACTGGGGTTAACAGGGACTGAGCTGTCCAGGCTTGGTGTGGAGCTGGACTGGGTTTAACAGGGGCTGAGCTGTCCAGGCTTGGTGTGGAGCTGGACTGGGGTTAACAGGGGCTGAGCTGTCCAGGCTTGGTGTGGAGCTGGACTGGGGTTAACAGGGGCTGAGCTGTCCAGGCTTGGTGTGGAGCTGGACTGGGGTTAACAGGGGCTGAGCTGTCCAGGCTTGGTGTGGAGCTTGACTGGCGTTAACAGGGGCTGAGCTGTCCAGGCTTGGTGTGGAGCTGGACTGGGGTTAACAGGGACTGAGCTGTCCAGGCTTGGTGTGGAGCTGGACTGGGGTTAACAGGGACTGAGCTGTCTAGGCTTGGTGTGGAGCTGGACTGGGGTTAACAGGGGCTGAGCTGTCCAGGCTTGGTGTGGAGCTGGACTGGGGTTAACAGGGACTGAGCTGTCCAGGCTTGGTGTGGAGCTGGACTGGGGTTAACAGGGGCTGAGCTGTTCAGGCTTGGTGTAACACCATCCTGATACTCAGTCCCCTAATTGAAGCAACTTCTTCGATAAATATTACCAAGGATGGGCTAATAAAAAGCATTGATGAATCAGAGAAGATGTGAGGGGAAAGAGAGGAAAGAGAGGAAAGAGAGGAAAGAGAGGAAACAGGGGAAAGAGGGGAAAGAGAGGAAAGAGAGGAAAGAGGGGAAAGAGAGGAAAGATGGGAAAGAGAGGACAGAGAGGAAAGAGAGGAAAGAGAGGAAACAGGGGAAAGATGGGAAAGAGAGGAAAGAGAGGAAAGAGGGGAACGAGAGGAAAGAGGGGAAAGAGAGGACAGAGAGGAAAGAGAGGAAAGAGATGAAAGAGGGGACAGAGAGGAAAGAGGGGAAAGAGAGGAAAGAGAGGAAAGAGGGGAAAGAGAGGAAAGAGAGGAAAGAGGGGAAAGAGAGGAAAGAGAGGAAACAGGGGAAAGAGAGGAAAGAGAGGAAAGAGGGGAAAGAGAGGAAAGAGGGGAAAGAGAGGAAAGAGAGGAAAGAGGGGAAAGAGAGGACAGAGGGTAAAGAGAGGAAAGATTGGAAAGAGAGGAAAGAGAGGAAAGAGAGGAAAGAGAGGAAAGAGGGGAAAGAGAGGAAAGAGAGGAAAGAGGGGACAGAGAGGAAAGAGGGGAAAGAGAGGAAAGAGAGGAAAGAGGGGACAGAGAGGAAAGAGGGGAAAGAGAGGAAAGAGAGGAAAGAGGGGAAAGAGAGGAAAGAGAGGAAAGAGGGGAAAGAGGAAAGAGGGGAAAGCAACAGAAAAGAGGGGAAAGGCAGGAAAACAGCAGAAAAGAGAGGAAAGAGGAAAGAGGGGAAAGCAACAGAAAAGAGGGGAAAGAGGAAAGACGGGAAAGCAACAGAAAAGGCTTTTGTCTTTAGCTCTCTTTGAGAATAACTTAAAATCAATACAGAGTAAATGAGAACACATGTTAATAAAATCTTGAATTTAATGCACATTAGCAACTAATGTTTCGTTGAATGCTACTAAACATGTCTATTCTCTATTGTTGTGTCTTATTGTTCATCTGTCTTATCTCTTTATACTCCTCAGAGAGCGACGCGTCATAGTAACCTAGAGAAGAGAGCTTCACAGTAACCAATAGAAGATAAGATAGCTTCAAAGTAAACTAGAGAAGATAGCATTACAGTAACCTAGAGAAGAGAAGATAGCTTCAAAGTAAACTAGAGAAGAGAGCTTCACAGTAAACTAAAGACGATAGCTTCAAAGTAAACTAGAGAAGAGAGCTTCACAATAACCTAGAGAAGAAAGCTTCACAGTAACCTAGAGAAGAGAGCTTCACAATAACCTAGAGAAGAAAGCTTCACAGTAACCTAGAGAAGAGAGCTTCACAATAACCTAGAGAAGAGAGCTTCACAGTAACCTAGAGAATAGAGCTTCACAGTAACCTAGAGAAGAGAGCTTCACAATAACCTAGAGAAGAGAGCTTCACAGTTACCTAGAGAATAGAGCTTCACAGTAACCTAGAGAAGAGAGCTTCACAATAACCTAGAGAAGAGAGCTTCACAGTAACCTAGAGAATAGAGCTTCACAGTAACCTAGAGAAGAGAGCTTCACAATAACCTAGAGAAGAGAGCTTCACAATAACCTAGAGAAGAAAGCTTCACAGTAACCTAGAGAAGAGAGCTTCACAGTAACCTAGAGAAGAGAGCTTCACAATAACCTAGAGAAGAAAGCTTCACAGTAACCTAGAGAAGAGAGCTTCACAGTAACCTAGAGAAGATAGCTTCACAGCTACCCAGAGAAGAGAGCTTCACAATAACCTAGAGAAGAAAGCTTCACAGTAACCTAGAGAAGAGAGCTTCACAGTAACCTAGAGAAGAGAGCTTCACAATAACCTAGAGAAGAAAGCTTCACAGTAACCTAGAGAAGAGAGCTTCACAGTAACCTAGAGAAGAGAGCTTCACAGTAACCTAGAGTAGAGAGCTTCACAATAACCTAGAGAAGAGAGGCGCACAGGAATGGACTGACTCACCACTGGTACTCATGATGCTCACAGGTTCTCATCCAATACGATGTTCCCAGAAAATTATTTTCAGAACAACTATAATTCCAATAACCCAAAATATCCTTTCCACTCTGTGACTTTTCAATGCGAATATAGGGAGACCCGAAGAAAGACAGAGAGATAGAGAGAGAGAGAGGAAGAGAGGATGAGAGAGGGTGCTCTGGAATCCAATTCGTAAACGACAACCCTCCTCCTCTTCTTCAGTGGTCGAGGAGAAAAATAACTTCAGGCAGACAGGAAAGATACAATGTTGCTGGGTCGCATTCCATGTTTTGATGTTGTCCCTCCCGGTTGATTCCACAGTGTTCTCTCAAATCGCTGACCATGGTTGGCACTGCTGTGCGCTCGCTCTCCTCTCTCTCCCGGTTGGTATGTGAAAAGCGCTCGCGCTCCAACGTCAAGCTCCCATCCCACTGGAGCGACGTCACCGGAGCAGAGCGCGCGGGTTCAGTGTGGCACGCGAGCGAACCAGGGAGCCACCAATGAGCGCGTTTTCTCAAGGGAGAGGAGCGGAGAACAGGCGCACCGGCGAAATGGGATTTAAAATCCGCGGATAATTAACAGGGATGACACCGCCCTCTTCTGGAAGTATATTCTAGTGCACACTAATATATTAATTGCAGCTTTATACAGCGAACTGTTTGAGGAAGCTACTCTGAAATCATAGTTTACCAACCTACCAATTACTTTACACTGGAAGAAAGTTAAGCTACACTAAAGCTAGCCCGAAGAGAAATATAGGTTACTGAACTAAAGTTACTTTGAAAAAGTTGTTTCATTACATCTAAGCTACTGGATGAAACTGAAATGTCATAGACTACAAATTGTAAGAGCAGATCAATCTGGGGTCAGATGTTAAATCTAGCCTATTAAACACAAACATGTCTGATCCTGGAAAAGAAAGGAGATTCTTGCCTATACTTCACCCATATTTTATTTTATTTAAAAAAAGTTGTGTGTAGTTCCAGTAGTTAGCTACACCTCTACATGGTAAAACAGTAGTGTGTAGTTCCAGTAGTTAGCTACACCGCTACATGGTAAAACAGTAGTGTGTAGTTCCAGTAGTTAGCTACACCTCTACATGGTAAAACAGTAGTGTGTAGTTCCAGTAGTTAGCTACACCGCTACATGGTAAAACAGTAGTGTGTAGTTCCAGTAGTTAGCTACACCTCTACATGGTAAAACAGTAGTGTGTAGTTCCAGTAGTTAGCTACACCGCTACATGGTAAAACAGTAGTGTGTAGTTCCAGTAGTTAGCTACACCGCTACATGGTAAAACAGTAGTGTGTAGTTCCAGTAGCTAGCTACTCCGCTACATGGTAATACAGTAGTGTAGTTCAAGTAGTTAGCTACACCGCTACATGGTAAAAAAGTAACTAACTACTGAAAACACTACCAAGATCAGAATTTAGTTCAACTACCACCAAGCTACTGCAAAATGTAGCTTAATTACTAGTCAAATTACATGTAGTTTACTACTCCCCAACACTGTCAAACAATAGGGCTCGTAAAACTAAACCAAACAGCCATCATTACAAAAGTTAATTCCCTTGTTTTTAATAAAATATTGCTATTAAAAAACAGGTTTCACCTTATAACTTTATAACTATATAACTTTCACCTTATAATCATAAGATAAAGTGAGAGTTGTGAATGAGTTTCCCATCAATTGGATGTCTATAATACACACAAAGGATGAGTTTCATATATACAGGTATGGAACCATTGATATCAATCAGTAGCTATTCATGCTTGTACAGAGACTGAATGGAGCTGCCAGGGCTGTGCTCCTCATGATGTTGTCGCCACCTGTCAGACATTAGTGCTCATTTGAACCTGCTGCTTGGAGCCACGTGGGAAGAGATGATACGAGACTACTGATGCCGAGCGATCAAAACAAGTTAAGCTATGTGGGGGCCCTGAGCAGGATTTGATTTGGGAGCCCACTGTACCTCGTAGTAACTCCTGGGTAAAGGGAGAGACGGTCCTGGATCAAAACATATCGTAGACTAATGGCAGCAGGTAAGCTAGCCGTCCATCAGAAGACTTAACAAAACCGTTCTCTAGCCAAAGTCTTCCATGTCCATCCAAGCCCCGTGGGACAGTTTGCCAGTAAGGACAGTTAGAGATATAGTGAAGCCCACTGAATATCTCAGAATATTATGATCAGGGTGAACGCTTGTGTATGTGTGTACGTGTTTTCCTACCTTATCAGGACCCCAATGTCCTAACAATTCATCCAAATGCTGTGTGTGTGTGTGTGTGTGTGTGTGTGTGTGTGTGTGTGTGTATGTGTATGTGTGTGTGTGTGTGTGTGTATGTGTATGTGTGTGTGTGTGTATGTGTATGTGTGTGTGTGTGTGTGTGTGTGTGTGTGTATGTGTATGTGTGTGTGTGCGTGTGCACGTGCGCGTGCGCATGTGCGTGTGTGTGTCAGGAGGTTGTCAGACTGTGTGCCTGGACAAAAGGTTGGGATTGTAGGCTTTAGGAGAGGAATGCAGCAGACAAGGGAAACAGTGCGCCCACCTGAGTGTGACTTTGACAGACTGGACCCAATACTCCATCAACGTAGCACATCACAACATAACAACACACACACACACACACACACACACACACCATCAATGTAGCACATCACAACATAACAACACACACACACACACACACACACACACCATCAACGTAGCACATCACAACATAACAACACACACACACACACACACACACACACACACACACACACACACACACACACACACACACACACACACACACACACACACACACACACACACACACCATCAACGTAGCACATCACAACATAACAACACACTGCTGTTGTAATGGCAATGGGTGACACTTTACTTTCCAGCAGACTGTTCTAACGCATTATAATACAATCTGATACCGTGGAATAGTTGAATACTCGATTCTGATTGGCTTGAAAGGCATTCTCGAGTGTGCATTATTCTTCTGTAATGCACAGCAATAACCAACGGCTATTACGTTCATTCTTACGTGTTCTATGTTAGAGCTGCTTCTAAAAGCAGAAGTTGAATTCAAAACATTATTGACATTGTTGAATTCGATTTCCATAATAGCAAGCTAAGAGAACTGATGGTTTGGTTAGCTAAGCTAGCAAGCAATGACTGTATATATAAATGGACGAAGCCATCACTCACGTGACACCATTCATTCCTATGTGAAGACTCAACGGGTGTGTTCGAGCGGTAAGCCTAACGAAGCTGACTGTAGACGACGTCCAGGGAGGTGCATCTGCAACAGCCGAAAGTCTGACACTGTTGTTGTTTTCCAACAGCAAGGCTCAGATCAACATGGCAGTGTCAACATACCTGCTATTGTTTCTGAAAGTTCTTCTGTATAAATGCCAAAATAAACGTTTGTATAACCTCCATATCACACAGTCACAAACTGAAAACATACCGTGTGTACAGTGGTTAGAGAAATGGAACAACTCACATCCAGTAGATTCCTCGGAGTTCTAGTTGATGAAAAGTTATCCTGGAAAGACTCAATTTGTCTGCAGCAAAGTGATGAAATCAAATCAAATCAAATCAAATGTATTTGTCACATACACATGGTTAGAAGATGTTAATGCGAGTGTTGCGAAATGCTTGTGCTTCTAGTTCCGACAATGCAGTAATAACCAAAGAGTAATCTAACCTAACAATTCCAAAACTACTACCTTATACACACAAGTGTAAAGGGATAAAGAATATGTAAATAAAGATATATGAATGAGTGATGGTACAGAACGGCATAGGAGAGATGCAGTAGATGGTATCGAGTACAGTATATACATATGAGATGAGTAATGTAGGGTATGTAAACAAAGTGGCATAGTTTAAAGTGGATATATTACATAAAGATGCAGTAGATGATATGGAGTACAGTATATACATATACATATGAGATGAGTAATGTAGGGTATGTAAACATTATATTAAGTAGCATTGTTTAAAGTGGCTAGTGATATATTTTACATCAATTTCCATCAATTCCCATTATTAAAGTGGCTGGAGTTGAGTCAGTGTGTTGGCAGCAGCCACTCAATGTTAGTGGTGGCTGTTTAACAGTCTGATGGCCTTGAGATAGAAGCTATTTTTCAGTCTCTCGGTCCCTGCTTTGATGCACCTGTACTGACCTCGCCTTCTGGATGATAGCGGGGTGAACAGGCAGTGGCTCAGGTGGTTGTTGTCCTTGATGATCTTTATGGCCTTCATGTGACATCGGGTGGTGTAGGTGTCCTGGAGGGCAGGTAGTTTGCCCCCGGTGATGTGTTGTGCAGACCTCACTACCCTCTGGAGAGCCTTACGGCTGTGGGCGGAGCAGTTGCCGTACCAGGCAGTGATACAGCCCGACAGGATGCTCTCGATTGCGCATCTGTAGAAGTTTGTGAGTGCTATTGGTGACAAGCCAAATTTCTTCAGCCTCCTGAGGTTGAAGAGGCGCTGCTGTGTCTGTGCGGGTGGACCAATTCAGTTTGTCTGTGATGTGTACGCCGAGGAACTTAAAACTTACTACCCTCTCCACTACTGTCCCATCGATGTGGATAGGGGGGGGTGCTCCCTCTGCTGTTTCCTGAAGTCCACAATCATCTCCTTAGTTTTGTTGACGTTGAGTGTGAACAGCAGTACATACAGTTGAAGTCGGAAGTTTACATACACCTTAGTCAAATACATTTAAGCTCAGTTTTTCACAATTCCTGACATTTAATCCTTGTAACAATTCCCTGTCTCAGGTCAGTTAGGATCACCACTTTATTTTAAGAATGTGAAATGTCAGAATAATTGTAGAGAGAATGATTTAGTTCAGCTTTTATTTCTTTCACCACATCCCAGAGGGTCAAAAGTTTACATACATTCAATTAGTCTTTGGTAGCAATGCCTTTAAATTGTTTAACTTTTGTCAAACGTTTTGGGTAGCCTTCCACAAGCTTCCCACATTAGGTTGGGTGCATTTTGGCCCATTCCTCCTGACAGAGCTGGTGTCAATACCTTGACTTTGTTGTCCTAAAGCCATTTTGCCACAACTTTTGAAGTATGCTTGGGTCATTGTCCATTTGGAAGACCGATTTGCCTACACAAATTATAATTTTACCAGAAGACATTTGCAAGACTCGCAAGACTAATTACCTGGCTCCATCTGCACCTTTGTTTAAGAAAGTCAATATCTCGTCTAATTACGACATTAATCTACGGCAATTATGTACTTTCATCTACAAATACACATACCCACCAGACAATTTACCTAAATCCTTCAGTGGATTCTTCCAGGTTAATTCTGAAATCCATCCATATAATACAAGACACTGCTATAACCTTCACCCTCCCCACTGCCCCACCTCATATAGTCAATTGTCTATTCGATACAGAGGTACCATGCTCTGGAATTCTTATCTTCGCATTGCCAAAACCTCATCATCCCTCAATAACTTCAAGTGAAGACTGGGGGTCAGTCTGATGAACCAAACTACCCAATAATCCCTCCGTGTAGCCTAACTCTCTCTCTCACATAATCAAACATGCTTTTTCTTGTTTACTGAGTTTGTCTTGTTCAGTTATAATTAATAGGTTGTATTTAACTGATTGAACACACTTTTGTTTTGTACTTATACATTTGTGGTGTAGTTTACATATCAGCACATTTGGTCTTCCAACCACACCTGCATACCGATTTTATCAGGTTTTCATCTGCACTGTTTTCTCATTCACTTCTTTCCTTTACAAATAAATAAAACCTAAAACCCTAGAGAGAGGTCTCAAATATCACTTTCATTTGTATCCCCTTTAGCTTTACAATTGCAAAGTTAGTTCCTGTTTCAGTCACGTCTTTGGCCATGTTCCTGTGGGTTAAACAAAATCCCCCTATAGATTGGTTGACAAATAAATCCACCCACAATGCAGGTGATGGCTGCATGGTGCAGTTGGTGAGAAGCAACTGCAGCGACTTGAAGGCGACTTCATCAAAAACACATGATTTCTGTAAAGTTCATGCAGTCAACATGAATCCTCAAATTTTTTTCCACCCCAATTGGTAGTTATAGTCTTGTCCCATCACTGCAACTCCCGTACGTACTCTAAGAGGCAAAGGTTGAGAGCCATGCATCCTCCAAAACACAAACCCACACTGCCCGCTTAACCTGGAAGGCAGCCCCACCAATGTGTTGGAGGAAAAATTGTACAGCTTGCAACTGAAGTCAGCATACCTGCGCTGGAACCCACTACAAAGAGTTGCTAGAGCACGATGCGACAAGGACATCCTGGAACGCCAAACCCTCGCCTAACCCACATTTTTATACCCATAATACAACACACTTTGAAAGGCGGTGACCATCGACTTGACACCCAAAAGTGCATTGAAGCCAAATTAAGTCGGTTAAGATGTCCTCTCACGGAGACATTCGCAGTTTGAGCTACTCCAATAAGTGAAGTTGCAGGCTAGCTCAGTGCTGCCCCCTCTCATTAAGTAACTCAAGTTGAAGGCCGACCAGGGTACTCCAGGCTGCTATTACCAACTCAATTATTTGTATAAATCAAATCAAATCAAATGTTATTAGTCACATGCGCCGAATACAACAGGTGTAGATCTTACAGTGAAATGCTTACTTACGAGCCCCTAACCAACAAATACGGATAAGAATAAGAAATAAAAGTAACAAGTAATTAAAGAACAGGAGTAAAATAACAATAGCGAGACTATATACAGGGGGGTACCAGTACAGAGTCAATGTGCTGGGTCACCAGATAGTTGAGGTTATATGTACATGTAGGTAGAGTTAATAAAGTGCCTATGCATTGATGATAATAACAGAGAGTAGCAGCAGTGCAAAAGGGGGGGCAGGAGTCTTATGGCTTGGGGGTAGAAGCTGTTTAGAAGCCTCTTGGACCTAGACTTGGTGCGCCGGTACCGCTTGCCGTGCGGTAGCAGAGAGATCAGTCTATGGGGTGGCTGGAGTCTTTGACCATTTTTAGGCCCTTCCTATGTCACCGCCTGGAATAGAGGTTCTGGATGGCAGGAGGCTTGGCCCCAGTGATGTACTGGGCCATTCGCATTACCCTCTGTAGTACCTTGCGGTCGGAGGCCGAGCAGTTGCCATACCAGGCAGTGATGCAACCATGCTCTCGATGGTGCAGCTGTAGAACCTTTTGAGGATCTGAGGACCCATGCCCAATCTTTTCAGTCTCCTGAGGGGGAATAGGTATTGTTGTGTGCTCTTCACGACTGTCTTGGTGTGCTTGGACCATGTTAGTTTGTTGTTTATGTGGACACCAAGGAACTTGAAGCTCTCAACTTGCTCCACTGCAGCCCCGTCGATGAGAATGGGGGCGTGCTCTGTCCTCTTTTTCCTGTAGTCCACAATCATCTCCTTTGTCTTGATCACGTTGAGGGAGAGGTTGTTGTCCTGGCACCACACGGCCAGGTTTCTGACCTCCTCCCTATAGGCTGTCACAGTACTCCTCAATGCCATCGGAGGAATCCCAGAACATATTCCAGTCTGCGCTAGCAAAACTGTCCTGTAGCTTAGCATCTACTTTATCTGACCACTTTTTTATTGACCTAGTCACTGACCCTTCCTGCTTTAATTATAGCTTGTAAGCAGGAATCAGGAGAATATAATTATGGTCAGATTTGCCAAATGGAGGGCGATGGAGAGCTTTGTATGCGTCTCTGTGTTTGTAGTAAAGGTGGTCCAGAGTTGTTTTTCCCTCTGGTTGCACATTTAACATGCTGATAGAAGTTTGGTAAAACTGATTTAAGTTTCCCTGCATTAAAGTCCCCGGCTACTAGGAGCGCCGCCTCTGGGTGAGCGTTTTCTTGTTTGCTTTTGGCAGAATACAGTTAATTCAATGCTGTCTTAGTGCCAGCCTCTGACTGTGATGGTATGTAAATAGCTATCAAAAAATACAGAAGAAGACTCTCTAGGTAGGTAGCGTGGTCTACAGTTTATCATGAGATACTCAACCTCAGGCGAGCAATAGCTCGAGACTTCCTTAGATAACGTGCACCAGCTGTTATTTACAACAATACATAGTCCGCCGCCCCTTATCTTACCAGACACGGCAGTTCTATCCTGCCGGTGCAGTGTATCACCAGCCAGCTGTATGTTGATAGTATCGTCGTTCAGCCATGTCTCCGTGAAGCATAAAATATGCTATGCTTTGCTAGCAGAATGAAAGGAAGTGGGGGTTTATTCGATCGCCTACAAATTCTCAGAAGGCAGCCCGCCCTCCGGCTCCTTTTCTCTGCCTCCTCTTCACGCAAATCATGGGGATCTGGGACTGGTCCCGAGAAAGCAGTATATCGTTGGCATCGGCCTCGTCAGACTCGTTAAAGGAAAAAAAAGTATTCTGCCAGTCCGTGGTGGGTATTCGCAGTCCTCGGTCATAAGAGACGGTAGCAGCAACATTATCTACAAAATAAGTAAAAAAAAATAAGTTACAAACAATTTTAAAAAAACAACCAAGAAAACACAATCGGTTGGGGGCACTGCCTTCTTCTCCGGCACCATCTTCTGTGTGCGATTTTAAAATACATTTTTCAATGACAAACATCTGGTTTATTAGAAGCAATTATTGGTACCATGATTGTCTTCAAAATATATTTCGGATAATTTTTTATATTTATATTTCCTCGAAGATTGACATTTTTACATTCATTATAGGGGATCCTGTTTTCTTCAAACAATGCCTGCAGTACCACGGTCGGCCTTCAACTTCCATGGCTTCAATAAGAGGGGGCAGTCATTCTTCCCTGCTAGCAAGTCTGTTTACTTGGTGAGCAAGGCTTTAGACAGTGTTTCCCCTAGGAATATATGTTTTTTAAATGGACGAGCATGCTACAGTATGAAATGTTTGTAAAACAAGAAATGAATTACTAGTAAGAAGTAATGTGGTATATTGCTTTTTCATTTCATTTTTGTGACCTGTGTCTTTTAACCAATGTATGTTAAAATAAATAAGTTACATAACATAATAAAAACAAATGAACAGTTTTACAACTGAACATCACTAATCAACAAAGTGCCTGCCCTGGCACAAAATGTGTGAACTATATTATTATAGTTATA
The DNA here is from genome assembly GCF_057628025.1 of Oncorhynchus mykiss. Classification (NCBI taxonomy): domain Eukaryota; kingdom Metazoa; phylum Chordata; class Actinopteri; order Salmoniformes; family Salmonidae; genus Oncorhynchus; species Oncorhynchus mykiss. The sequence continues at coordinate 14,023,231 of NC_143046.1, read as the reverse complement.
GACTCACAGTACAGCAGGTAACCTATCCATTAGATTCCTACCTGTAGACCCACAGTACAGCAGGTAACCTATCCATTAGATTCCTACCTGTAGACCCACAGTACAGCAGGTAACCTATCCATAAGATTCCCACCAGCATTGTGCTTACATACCCATCTGTTGTCTCTGAGTTCTGCAGCTCCCTGGCCTCACCTCTGTACATGTCTTTCTGATCATCTAACCACTTCTGGTGCAGGTAGGATCCAGACATGAACACATAGATCATTCTGGTACAGGTAGGATCCAGGCATGAACATATAGAGCCTTCTGGTGCAGGTAGGATCCAGACATGAACATATAGAGCCTTCTGGTGCAGGTAGGATCCAGACATGAACATATAGAGCCTTCTGGTGCAGGTAGGATCCAGACATGAACATATAGAGCCTTCTGGTGCAGGTAGGATCCAGACATGAACATATAGAGCCTTCTGGTGCAGGTAGGATCCAGACATGAACATATAGAGCCTTCTGGTGCAGGTAGGATCCAGACATGAACATATAGAGCCTTCTGGTGCAGGTAGGATCCAGACATGAACACATAGAGCCTTCTGGTGCAGGTAGGATCCAGACATGAACATATAGAGCCTTCTGGTGCAGGTAGGATCCAGACATGAACATATAGAGCCTTCTGGTGCAGGTAGGATCCAGACATGAACATATAGAGCCTTCTGGTGCAGGTAGGATCCAGACATGAACATATAGAGCCTTCTGGTGCAGGTAGGATCCAGACATGAACACATAGAGCCTTCTGGTGCAGGTAGGATCCAGACATGAACACATAGAGCCTTCTGGTGCAGGTAGGATCCAGACTTGAACATATAGAGCTTAATTCTATAATGATTCACTAAAGAAGCGTTCAGCCTCAACGACTTAACAGTGTCAACTAGCGCCAGGTTAAGGCAATGCACATTACAGTCTACATAGAAAGCATGTTTAGCTTCTCCCGTATTCTGGCTGTCTCTCATCACTGATGATCCATCATAACCTTGCCAAACAAGATGGGGTCTTTACTCTAGGCCATGTCTTTCCAGGCAGTGGATTATTTCTTCTGTGAGTCCTTCTGCATTTAAACGGGTGGCTTGTTGGAAGTCTAGGAAGCTTTCATGCATGCCGCATTGTAGTAGTACCTCAGTACCAATAATAGCTGCTCCTTCCTTCTTCAGCAGTGACTGAGAACACTCTTGTCTTGTATAGGCGGTGCATTTTACATTACCTGCATTGCCTGTTTTCATTACCACTGGGTCATGCTTTGTGGTCTCAGCAACAAAAATTTCCCCTTGTTAACGGACTCTTCTGTCTCACTGTGACCCCTTTGTGCAATATTTTGCATTGCCGTCAAGAGAAGTACTTCAGCCTCTATTGTTATGTACTTGTGACTCTCTTTGCCTTTTCTCTGGTACTCCTCCTCTATGGAATCTAACAGGATTTTTGGAAATATTGCCTTCTTATGCTCAGGCCATGCAAATGTGGTGTTGACATGACTCTCTGACTTCTCCTGTACTTTAAACCCAGCATCTTTGTACACTGCGACATTTTGAAGGCAGATTCTGGGGCATTTGGCAGGGAGAAGTGTCTACATGCAAAGCAGTAGGCCGATTCCTGGCTTTGTGAGTACTCGAGCCACGGATGATACTTGTACCAAGAGACATTGAATGCCTTCCTCCTGTTACCTTGCATAGTTCTTGGAAATACCTTAAACTGAGGATGTACTGGACCTGCTGCTCTGAAATGTGAAACATCTGTAAATTATACATGATCACGATTAGTAAAGTACAAGACAGGTTGTGCTTATTTGCTTTAGACCACCTGCAGGGAAAGTGTGTGTGTGTGTGTGTGTGTGTGTGTGTGTTTGTGTGTGTGCGTGCGTGCGTGTGTGTTTGACTGTGTGTGTGAGAGTGAGTGGGTGTGTGCAGGAGAGATGGAGAGAGAGAGAGTGTGTCTTCATGAGGTTAATTTTTGTAATGTAGTAATTAATTTCAGCATTATCTTAACCAAATGTGACAACCTACCATGAGATCCAGGTAGGGCAGTACGTTTCGTAATGTTGGATCAAAGCCTCCCTGTCATTGTCACTGTCGTCACTTGACATGCCCTGATATGCAGACCCTGCTGGAGGGTTCTCATCGTCTCTCATTCAGCTGATGATAGGGGAAACACTGTGTAGTAGCTCTAGTAAAGTTGCTAGCTTCTGTAGTTACTTCAGTGCATTCCAACAAGCAAACAAACACATTTCTAGCGGCAAATGTGTTAAATTATAGCTGTGGTATAAGCAGAATAGTCAACTCAGGGCTCTATGCATTCTCTGCTTCCATGTTATGCATTATTTTCCAGAGAATGAATAGCCCCTTGTTAATTATTCCTTATACACACTGGTGAGGAGAATATGCCGGTGCAGAACCCTCCTGCCCTCATAAGTTTCCTGTTTTCAGTTCAGAAGACAATGGGCACAACGCATGCCTGGCACAAGAGCACACTTTACTGCAAGTCCTGCACACACACACACACACACACACACACACACACACACACACACACACACACACACACACACACACACACACACACACACACACACACACACACACACACACACACGTACACTCATACAATTACACAGTCCTAATGAGTAACTCCAAAGTTGAGATAATAAGGGTTGGAATCAGTGAATCCAATGAGGTGAATCATTATATAATTAAATGACCTAATATGAATTGGGATTGCTGATTGGAGGGTTAGTGGGTGAACATAATAAACTAAAATATTGGCAAGTTGTAGTGCAGGGATGTCTTGTGCCCATAGCAATCATTAGGGGGGTTGAAGTTTTGTGGCTCTGAGAGATTGAGAGAGAGAGAGAGAGAGAGAGAAGGAAGGAAGGAAAAAGGAAAAAGGAAAAACGAAGAAAGTGAGAGAGAGAGAGAGAGAGAGAGAGAGAGAGAGAGAGAGAGAGAGAGAGAGAGAGAGAGAGAGAGAGAGAGAGGCGCCTCTCTACATCCCTCTATTGTCTTGTTTCCTCTCTGCTCTGTTATGGACTTAGCTTCCTCTCTCAGCTCCACTCAGAACAAACACAACCCACCCAGACTCTGTCATGTTACTGTTACTATAGGTTAACACAACACATCGTAACATGTGTTAACACAACACATGTTACTGTTACTATAGGTTAACACAACACATGTTACTGTTACTATAGGTTAACACAACACATGTTACTGTTACTATAGGTTAACACAACACATGTTACTGTTACTATAGGTTAACACAACACATGTTACTGTTACTATAGGTTAACACAACACATGTTACTGTTACTATAGGTTAACACAACACAGTCCAGACTCTGTCATGTTACTGTTACTATAGGTTAACACAACACATGTTACTGTTACTATAGGTTAACACAACACATGTTACTGTTACTATAGGTTAACACAACACATGTTACTGTTACTATAGGTTAACACAACACATGTTACTGTTACTATAGGTTAACACAACACAGTCCAGACTCTGTCATGTTACTGTTACTATAGGTTAACACAACACATGTTACTGTTACTATAGGTTAACACAACACATGTTACTGTTACTATAGGTTAACACAACACAGTCCAGACTCTGTCATGTTACTGTTACTATAGGTTAACACAACACATGTTACTGTTACTATAGGTTAACACAACACAGTCCAGACTCTGTCATGTTGATGTTACTATAGGTTAACACAACACACCCAGACTCTGTCATGTTACTGTTACTATAGGTTAACACAACACATGTTACTGTTACTATAGGTTAACACAACACAGTCCAGACTCTGTCATGTTAATGTTACTATAGGTTAACACAACACAGTCCAGACTCTGTCATGTTAATGTTACTATAGGTTAACACAACACACCCAGACTCTGTCATGTTACTGTTACTATAGGTTAACACAACACATGTTACTGTTACTATAGGTTAACACAACACAGTCCAGACTCTGTCATGTTACTGTTACTATAGGTTAACACAACACACCCAGACTCTGTCATGTTACTGTTACTATAGGTTAACACAACACACCCAGACTCTGTCATGTTACTGTTACTATAGGTTAACACAACACACCCAGACTCTGTCATGTTACTGTTACTATAGGTTAACACAACACACCCAGACTCTGTCATGTTACTGTTACTATAGGTTAACACAACACACCCAGACGCTGTCATGTTACTGTTACTATAGGTTAACACAACACACCCAGACTCTGTCATGTTACTGTTACTATAGGTTAACACAACACACCCAGACTCTGTCATGTTACTGTTACTATAGGTTAACACAACACACCCAGACTCTGTCATGTTACTGTTACTATAGGTTAACACAACACAGTCCAGACTCTGTCATGTTACTGTTACTATAGGTTAACACAACACACCCAGACTCTGTCATGTTACTGTTACTATAGGTTAACACAACACACCCAGACTCTGTCATGTTACTGTTACTATAGGTTAACACAACACACCCAGACGCTGTCATGTTACTGTTACTATAGGTTAACACAACACACCCAGACTCTGTCATGTTACTGTTACTATAGGTTAACACAACACACCCAGACTCTGTCATGTTACTGTTACTATAGGTTAACACAACACATGTTACTGTTACTATAGGTTAACACAACACACCCAGACTCTGTCATGTTACTGTTACTATAGGTTAACACAACACACCCAGACGCTGTCATGTTACTGTTACTATAGGTTAACACAACACACCCAGACTCTGTCATGTTAATGTTACTATAGGTTAACACAACACAGTCCAGACTCTGTCATGTTACTGTTACTATAGGTTAACACAACACACCCAGACGCTGTCATGTTACTGTTACTATAGGTTAACACAACACACCCAGACTCTGTCATGTTAATGTTACTATAGGTTAACACAACACACCCAGACTCTGTCATGTTAATGTTACTATAGGTTAACACAACACACCCAGACTCTGTCATGTTACTGTTACTATAGGTTAACACAACACATGTTACTGTTACTATAGGTTAACACAACACACCCAGACTCTGTCATGTTACTGTTACTATAGGTTAACACAACACACCCAGACTCTGTCATGTTACTGTTACTATAGGTTAACACAACACAGTCCAGACTCTGTCATGTTACTGTTACTATAGGTTAACACAACACACCCAGACTCTGTCATGTTACTGTTACTATAGGTTAACACAACACACCCAGACTCTGTCATGTTAATGTTACTATAGGTTAACACAACACACCCAGACTCTGTCATGTTACTGTTACTATAGGTTAACACAACACATGGTACTGTTACTATAGGTTAACACAACACACCCAGACTCTGTCATGTTACTGTTACTATAGGTTAACACAACACATGTTACTGTTACTATAGGTTAACACAACACATGTTACTGTTACTATAGGTTAACACAACACACCCAGACTCTGTTATGTTAATGTTACTATAGGTTAACACAACACACCCAGACTCTGTCATGTTACTGTTACTATAGGTTAACACAACACACCCAGACGCTGTCATGTTACTGTTACTATAGGTTAACACAACACATGTTAATGTTACTATAGGTTAACACAACACACCCAGACTCTGTCATGTTACTGTTACTATAGGTTAACACAACACACCCAGACTCTGTCATGTTACTGTTACTATAGGTTAACACAACACATGTTACTGTTACTATAGGTTAACACAACACACCCAGACTCTGTCATGTTACTGTTACTATAGGTTAACACAACACACCCAGACTCTGTCATGTTACTGTTACTATAGGTTAACACAACACACCCAGACGCTGTCATGTTACTGTTACTATAGGTTAACACAACACATGTTACTGTTACTATAGGTTAACTCAACACACCCAGACTCTGTCATGTTACTGTTACTATAGGTTAACACAACACACCCAGACTCTGTCATGTTACTGTTACTATAGGTTAACACAACACATGTTACTGTTACTATAGGTTAACACAACACACCCAGACTCTGTCATGTTACTGTTACTATAGGTTAACACAACACAGTCCAGACTCTGTCATGTTACTGTTACTATAGGTTAACACAACACACCCAGACGCTGTCATGTTACTGTTACTATAGGTTAACACAACACAGTCCAGACTCTGTCATGTTACTGTTACTATAGGTTAACACAACACACCCAGACGCTGTCATGTTACTGTTACTATAGGTTAACACAACACATGTTACTGTTACTATAGGTTAACACAACACATGTTACTGTTACTATAGGTTAACACAACACAGTCCAGACTCTGTCATGTTACTGTTACTATAGGTTAACACAACACACCCAGACTCTGTCATGTTACTGTTACTATAGGTTAACACAACACACCCAGACTCTGTCATGTTACTGTTACTATAGGTTAACACAACACACCCAGACTCTGTCATGTTACTGTTACTATAGGTTAACACAACACACCCAGACTCTGTCATGTTACTGTTACTATAGGTTAACACAACACACCCAGACTCTGTCATGTTACTGTTACTATAGGTTAACACAACACAGTCCAGACTCTGTCATGTTACTGTTACTATAGGTTAACACAACACATGTTACTGTTACTATAGGTTAACACAACACACCCAGACTCTGTCATGTTACTGTTACTATAGGTTAACACAACACACCCAGACTCTGTCATGTTACTGTTACTATAGGTTAACACAACACATGTTACTGTTACTATAGGTTAACACAACACACCCAGACGCTGTCATGTTACTGTTACTATAGGTTAACACAACACACCCAGACTCTGTCATGTTACTGTTACTATAGGTTAACACAACACATGTTACTGTTACTATAGGTTAACACAACACACCCAGACTCTGTCATGTTACTGTTACTATAGGTTAACACAACACACCCAGACGCTGTCATGTTACTGTTACTATAGGTTAACACAACACACACACACACAGATTTTTGTTTTTGTGAAATTTCAGGCCTTTTTGGGGAGTAAAAAACCCTACCCGTAAGCCTTATCCTAACCTAACCCTAAACTTAACCCTGACCCTAACCCAAACCTTAAAACTTGTCAGGACATTCGGGTGAATTGTTAGGTTATTGGGGTCCTGATAAGGTAGGAAAACACGTACACACACCCACACACACCGCGGCCTGCACACCCACACACACCGCGGCCTGCACAGCCACACACACCGCGGCCTGCACAGCCACACACACCGCGGCCTGCACAGCCACACACACCGTGGCCTGCACAGCCAATCCTGAATTCTGTGGTCACATGTTCGGTGTGTTATTCTTTCTCAGGGTGACTTTGTCAAGGCTCACTGGGACCAGGGATACACAATCAGGTGCAGAGTTTATATTTAACCAAGCTATCAGGGGGAACACATAGAGAAACACAGTCACACACTCACTCACACTCACCCACACAGACACACACACGCACCCACACAACAAAGAATACACAGAAGTGGGTTTATAATTTGTCTACAGAGAAATATCAGAAAGTGATTGAGTAAATGGTTGAGAAAGAGAGAGAGAGCTACAGAGAAAGAAAACAGAGAGGAGAGAGAAGAGAGAGTGAAGAGGAAGATGAGATAGAGAGAGAGAAGAGAGAGCATGAGAGAACAGAGAGAGAGAATCAGTTACATTGCCCTTCATGGTTGTGAGGTCTAGGGGTCCGCTCATCAACCAAGAATTCACAAAATGGGACAAACACCAAATTGAGACTCCGCATAAAACACCAAATAATGCATGTAGAGCAGAATTAGGCCGATACCCACTAATTATCAAAATCCAGAAAAGAGACATTCAATTCTACAACCACCTAAAAGGAAGCGATTCCCAAACCTTCCATAACAAAGCCATCACCTACAGAGAGATGAACCTGGAGAAGAGGACCAGCAAGCTGGTCCTGGGGCTCTGTTCACAAACACAAACACACCCCACAGAGCCCCAGGACAGCAACACAATTAGACCCAACCAAATCATGAGAAAACAAAAAGATAATTACTTGACACGTTGGAAAGAATTAACAAAAAAACTAAGTAAACTAGAATGCTATTTGGCCCTACACAGAGAGTACACAGCAGAATACCTGACCACTATGACTGACACAAACTGAAGGAAAGCTTTGACTATGTACAGACTCAGTGAGCATAGCCTTGGCATTGACAAAGGCCACCGTATGCAGACCTGGCTCTCAAGAGAAGACAGGCTATGTGCTCACTGCCCGCAAAATGAGGTGGAAACTAAGCTGCACTTCCTAACCTCTTGCCAAATGTATGACCATATTAGAGGCACAGTGTGCCATCACAACAGCAAGATTTGTGACCTGTTGTCACAAGAAAAGGGCAACCACTGGAGAACGAACACCATTGTAAATACAACCCATATTAATGTTTATTTATTTTCCCTTTTGTACTTGAACTAGAGAGAGAGAGAGAGAGAGAGCGAGAGAGAGAGAGAGAGAGAGAGAGAGAGAGAGAGAGAGAGAGAGAGAGAGAGAGAGAGAGAGAGAGAGAGAGAGCTGGCCCTGTCCCATGATCATCACCAGAGTTGTGGACTCGAGTCACAAATTTGCTGACTTTAGACTCAACTTGATAGAAAATAAAATAACTTGAGACTTGACTTGGACTTGGTGTCTCAAGACTCGGGACTCGACTTTGACTTGAGACCGATGACTTGAAATGATCTGACCAGGTTTTGTCACTGTTTGTGTCACAGAGTCTCGGTGGATTACACTCCACGCCATCAGAGACAGTAACCGCAGCATGTGTCGTAAGACTCATCACTAGTTAACACACCAACAGTCATAATCATGGCTAAACCCTGCCCAATTCTACAATTCCTCCTGTTAAAATAACCTTAACCTTAACCCTAACCTTAACCACACTGCTAACCTTAACCCTAACCTTAACCATACTGCTAACCTTAACCCTAACCTTAACCACACTGCTAACCTTAACCCTAACCTTAACCATACTGCCAACCTTAACCCTAACCTTAACCACACGGCTAACCTTATGCCTAGCCTTAACCACACTGCCAACCTTAACCCTAACCTTAACCACACTGCTAACCTTAACCCTAACCTTAACCAAACTGCTAACCTTAACCCTAACCTTAACCACACTGCTAACCTTAACCCTAACCTTAACCACACTGCCAACCTTAACCCTACCTAACCTTAACCACACGGCTAACCTTATGCCTAACCTTAACCACACGGCTAACCTTATGCCTAACCTTAACCACACGGCTAACCTTATGCCTAACCCTAACCCTAACCTTAACCACACGGCTAACCTTATGCCTAACCCTAACCCTAACCTTAACCACACTGCCAACCTTAACCCTAACCTTAACCACACGGCTAACCTTATGCCTAACCTTAACCCTAACCTTAACCACACGGCTAACCTTATGCCTAACCTTAACCCTAACCTTAACCACACGGCTAACCTTATGCCTAACCTTAACCCTAACCTTAACCACACGGCTAAGCTTATGCCTAACCTTAACCACACGGCTAACCTTATGCCTAACCCTAACCTTATGCCTAACCCTAATCTTAAATTAAGTAGATTTTTTTCCCAAATGTTTCTGTTACTGCCAGTTTTGATGTTGTGACCGTGGAATCTGAGTTTATTGCTGTTATCTAGTGGAAACCCTGTCCCATAGAAGTTAGTGGAGGGGGAGGAGTTTCAGTACTTCCTCAGTGGTCAGAGTCATGCTGCCCCTGACATACACACAGTCTCTTCTCACAAACACACTCTTTCTCACACACTGTCAAACACTCTTTCTCACACACTGTCACACACTCTTTCTCACACACTGTCACACACTCTCTCACGGCTGAAATCACAGCTGTCCGTTGCTCTATCCAAACACAGGAACAGGGACAGGAACAGAGTGACTGGGCTTTAGCCTGGCCGATGGGGAAGTTTCCCTCACTGGGCAGTGAACAGACTGAGGACACACTGGGACTACTATACTGGACTACTGCACCACTACCACCCTCATGAGGAATGAAGTGACAGGAGAGAACAGACAGCAGGACAGAGGTGAGACACACTCTTCTCTCTAACTATCTGTCTGTATTCATTGAGTATGTTTGAGTTCCACTTTGTCTTGAACTTATGCTGTGTGTGTGTGTTAGTCCTACTCTCTCTCAATTCAACTTAATTCAGTTCAAAGGGCTTTATTGGCATGGGAAACATGTTTACATTGCCAAGCAAGTGAAATAGGTAATAGACAGTGAAATAAAACATAAAAAATGAACAGTAAACATTACACTCACAAAAGTTTCTAAGGAATAGAGACATTTCAAATGTTATATTATGGCTTCATACAATTACAGTGGTCTCTCTCTCTCTCTCTCTCTCTCTCTCTCTCTCTCTCTCTCCCTCTGTCTCTATCTCTGTCTCTCTCTCTCTCTCTCTCTCTGTCTCTCCCTCTCTCTCTCTCTCTCTCTCTCTCTCTCTCTCTCTCTCCTTCCCATCTGAGGACATAGCAAATTAAAGAGATCAATGGATAATGTGTGATCGTTAGACTATGATTTGCAGTAGATACGTGTGTGTGTGTTTCTCTGTGTTAGCCACTATACTGTAGTGAGGGGATCTCTCAGCTGTAGTTCAGTCACAGGCACACAGGCGTGTGTTGTTCCAGGGGGTTAGGCTAAACATAGAGCCCCCTGTCTGTCTCATGTTACCCCTGTCCCTCACTTACACTCATTTCACACACGCTTACCCCACAGCCTTACAGTTGAACCCATAGCCCAGCTATATAGGTTTGAGGTTTATGAAGGTTCTTAGGCTTCATATTGGCATCAAAAGTTCTGTAACAATGATATTCTATTGATCTCGAATCCCAATTAGAATAATGGTGCTAACGTGGAGGGCAGTTTAAAATAACTCTGTGTCAGTTTTTCTGACTCTGCTCTTCTCCATTGCTCCTCATTGACATCCATGAACTGTTAACCTCTTGAGTAGTTTAGAACGTTTACTGTTCTGCTGGCAGCAACGTTCCATTACAGAATGCCACGGAATGAGAATGAGTTAGTGTGTCATTGTGATGTCATCAAATTGAATGTATTAGAACATTTAGCAACGTACGGAAACACCTTACATAAATTCCGAAGCATTTCTGCAAACGTATCTTTGAATGTAACAACGTCTAGCTAGATCAACAGCAGCCAAGGTGTCTGGAGAGCATTGTGACTTAGTCTGCATTATAATCAGATGATTGATTTGTTCTATTAAAATCCCCAGCAGAGCATGATCCAGTCTGTGACATGATGATGAAGATATGGGTATAAATCCTCTGTTGGACAACAGTTTGTCATTTCAACATGCTGTGCTCCAGCCTGTGTAATGAGGAGCTCAGGAGCCTGCCTTCCAGGGGCCTCTCTATTCCCTATAGTGTAGTGCACTACTTTTGGTCAGGGCCAGTAGGGCTTTTGACCAGATAGAGCTCTGGTCTAAAGTAGTGCACTACATAGGGAATAGGGTACCATTTGGGAGTAAACCTGCTCTATTAGATTTCTCTGTAATGTGTCTGTCGGTGTCTAGAAACAGAGTGTTGTTTCTCCTGTAAAGAGCCTCAGGCTGTTTACAGCTGTCTGACTCACAAGACACACTGATTCAATCAGGACATGGCCTTCGTCCTAAATTGCACCTTATTCCCTATATAGTGCACTACTTTTGACCAAGACCCATAAGGCTCTGGACAAAAGTAGTGTACTACATAGGGAATAGGGAGCCGTTTGGGACTCAACCGAGGATGCCTCAATGGAGTGACCGGTGTTGTTTCTAGAGAAGGAGCATCTTCGTCCTCGTTTTCTTCACTTTAGCATGGAAATACTGGATGACAGAGAGAGGGAGAGAGAAGTGGAAAGTAGGCAATGAGGGTTTGATTAGTTATGCCCTACCTACCCCATTCCTTTCCCTGCACTGTTAAAATAGAGAGACTCAAAATACCATCATTGTGTACTGAAACCATGAAAAGTAGTGCACCTAAGCTGTCTTTGAATGTAAACCCCAATGTGTGTTGATACATACAGTAGAATGTGGTTTAAAACAGAGTAGAAGTACTCTGAAACAGTACTGTGGCAGACATTTGAATGAATCACAAGGAACACTCTGGTAACATTGGTATTTAAGAGAGAGTTGTGAACTTGTGAAAACACCTTTTGAGGGTTTCAGATCATGTAAAAGGCAACATCAAATCACACAAATTATGTTTCAGACTGTCTCTCTCATACATTCATTTCCAGTGACACATTTTTATAAATGTATTGAGATTAATAGACAGAGCTGTCATATTCGTCCACAATTTGCTGAAATATGTTCAAATGGACACAGGAAATTGAATACTTTTCCTAGGGTAGGCAATGGCAGTAATTCATACCACATCTGCCAGGCTCATTGTGAGGTTATAAATTATGTTACTTTCAAAATGTTTAGGGTTAAGTAAGGTAACATATAGCAGAGATAACATGTTCAACTTATGGCAGAGATAAAATGTCCAACTTATAGCCGAGATAACATGTCCAACTTATAGCCGAGATAACATGTCCAACTTATAGCCGAGATAACATTTACAGCATAAAGCTGGTATGTGCGTGACAATATGAATTTGAACCCGGGTCTCCTGCTTGTCAAAACACTGCCCAAAACACTGACTCAGCCAGTCTTCAGACTTAACTGTTGTGATGAACCACACTTGTTACACTGAGCACATGGGGGCCCTATTCAGACTTGTGATATACAGACTTAACATGGACTTGAGTCAATAAAACTAGGTCAGAACGTGACAACAAGAGAAGGGAATAAACAACAAGAGAAGGGAATAAACAACAAGAGAAGGGAATAAACAACAAGAGAAGGGAATAAACAATAAGAGAAGGGAATAAACAACAAGAGAAGGGAATAAACAACAAGAGAAGGGAATAAACAACAAGAGAAGGGAATAAACAACAAGAGAAGGGAATAAACAACAAGAGAAGGGAATAAACAACAAGAGAAGGGAATAAACAACAAGAGAAGGGAATAAACAATAAGAAAAGGGAATAAACAATAATAAAAGGGAATAAACAATAAGAAAAGGGAATAAACAATAAGAGAAGGGAATAAACAACAAGAGAAGGGAATAAACAACAAGAGAAGGGAATAAACAACAAGATAAGGGAATAAACAATAAGAAAAGGGAATAAACAATAAGAGAAGGGAATAAACAACAAGAAAAGGGAATAAACAATAAGAAAAGGGAATAAACAACAAGAGAAGGGAATAAACAACAAGAGAAGGGAATAAACAACAAGAGAAGGGAATAAACAATAAGATAAGGGAATAAACAATAATAAAAGGGAATAAACAATAAGAAAAGGGAATAAACAATAAGAGAAGGGAATAAACAACAAGAGAAGGGAATAAACAACAAGAGAAGGGAATAAACAACAAGAGAAGGGAATAAACAATAAGAAAAGGGAATAAACAACAAGATAAGGGAATAAACAATAAGAGAAGGGAATAAACAACAAGAGAAGGGAATAAACAACAAGAGAAGGGAATAAACATCAAGAGAAGGGAATAAACAATAAGAAAAGGGAATAAACAACAAGAGAAGGGAATAAACAACAAGAGAAGGGAATAAACAACAAGAGAAGGGAATAAACAACAAGAGAAGGGAATAAACAACAAGAGAAGGGAATAAACAACAAGAGAAGGGAATAAACAATAAGAAAAGGGAATAAACAACAAGATAAGGGAATAAACAATAAGAGAAGGGAATAAACAACAAGAGAAGGGAATAAACATCAAGAGAAGGGAATAAACAATAAGAAAAGGGAATAAACAACAAGAGAAGGGAATAAACAATAAGAAAAGGGAATAAACAACAATAGAAGGGAATAAACAATAATAAAAGGGAATAAACAATAAGAAAAGGGAATAAACAACAAGAGAAGGGAATAAACATCAAGAGAAGGGAATAAACAATAAGAAAAGGGAATAGACATCAAGAGAAGGGAATAAACAATAAGAGAAGGGAATAAACAACAAGAGAAGGGAATAAACAATAATAAAAGGGAATAAACAATAAGAAAAGGGAATAAACAACAAGAGAAGGGAATAAACATCAAGAGAAGGGAATAAACAATAAGAAAAGGGAATAGACATCAAGAGAAGGGAATAAACAACAAGAGAAGGGAATAAACAACAAGAGAAGGGAATAAACAACAAGAGAAGGGAATAAACAACAAGAGAAGGGAATAAACATCAAGAGAAGGGAATAAACAATAATACAAGGGAATAAACAACAAGAGAAGGGAATAAACAACAAGAGAAGGGAATAAACAACAAGAGAAGGGAATAAACAATAATAAAAGGGAATAAACAACAAGAGAAGGGAATAAACAATAATAAAAGGGAATAAACAACAAGAGAAGGGAATAAACAACAAGAGAAGGGAATAAACAATAAGAAAAGGGAATAAACAACAAGAGAAGGGAATAAACAATAATAAAAGGGAATAAACAACAAGAGAAGGGAATAAACAATAATAAAAGGGAATAAACAACAAGAGAAGGGAATAAACAACAAGAGAAGGGAATAAACAATAAGAAAAGGGAATAAACATCAAGAGAAGGGAATAAACAATAAGAAAAGGGAATAAACAACAAGATAAGGGAAAAACAACAAGAGAAGGGAATAAACAACAAGAGAAGGGAATAAACAACAAGAGAAGGGAATAAACAATAAGAAAAGGGAATAAACAATAATAAAAGGGAATAAACAACAAGAGAAGGGAATAAACAACAAGAGAAGGGAATAAACAACAAGAGAAGGGAATAAACAACAAGAGAAGGGAATAAACAATAAGAGAAGGGAATAAACAACAAGATAAGGGAATAAACAACAAGAGAAGGGAATAACCAACAAGATAAGGGAATAAACAACAAGAGAAGGGAATAAACAACAAGAGAAGGGAATAAACAACAAGAGAAGGGAATAAACAACAAGAGAAGGGAATAAACAATAAGAGAAGGGAATAACCAACAAGATAAGGGAATAAACAACAAGAGAAGGGAATAACCAACAAGATAAGGGAATAAACAACAAGAGAAGGGAATAAACAACAAGAGAAGGGAATAACCAACAAGATAAGGGAATAAACAACAAGAGAAGGGAATAAACAACAAGAGAAGGGAATAAACAACAAGAGAAGGGAATAAACAACAAGAGAAGGGAATAAACAACAAGAGAAGGGAATAAACAATATGAAAAGGGAATAAACAACAAGAGAAGGGAATAAACAATAAGAGAAGTGAATCTCATTTACAGGAATTGGAAATACGAAACATCAAATTGTTTTTTTAAATCTTTCTGTTAGTGCTCCCTGTCCCTGGCATGGTGTTGACCAACTCTTGATTAAGTAGAGTTACAACACACCATGTCATGTTTCAAAACATCTCAGGATGATGTTTCAATACCCTACGTTTGTGGCAGCTTAGTTGCCACTAGCTTTGTGTTTCAAAGCTTTTCCTTTGAACAGTGTAGCATCCTCCCACAATGTGCAGCACTCAAGCTTTCAGCCAATCAGAACTCCCCATCTGATCCCAATCCCTGACCCTATGGGCGGGTATTCACGATGCGTCTCAGTAGTAGAGCTGATCTAGGATCAGGTTCCCCCTGTCTATAAAATCGTATTCGTTATGATTTGAAAGAATAAACTGATCCCCAGTCAGCACTCCTAGATCAGCACCGCTTTGTGAATACGAGCCCTGGTCACTATGGTGACCTTGCAGAGAGTAGGATGGTGTTTCCCCTGATCATGGGAAAGGTTTGTTTTGTGTTGTCCCCTCTACTGGTTATGAGTGGAGGAGGGTAAGCTGATCTTAGACCTGTGCCCAGTAACCTCTTGTAGAGTGACCTTGTAGCCTGCTGCACTCTGCTGGCATTCTCTTACAGTTGGTCAGCACTACTCTGTCTCAGCAGCACAAACAGTGGGGTCTCTCACACACACATTCTCTCTCACTAACCACCCCACTCACACATGCCATCAGAAAAGAGTGCTTTGTGTATTCACAGACTGGGCAGCAGCTAGAGAGAGAGAGAGAGAGAGAGAGAGAGAGAGAGAGAGAGAGAGAGAGAGAGAGAGAGAGAGAGAGAGAGAGAGAGAGAGAGAGAGAGGGAGAGAGAGAGAGATGTGTGGGTACAGGAAGAAGCTCTAAAGAGAGTTAACTGGAGAGAGAACGAAAGTGACAGATCAGACATCCAACACAGGAGAGAGAGAGAAATCAGAAAAAGAGAAAGTGAGAAAGATAGATCCGAGCAGGAAAGAGAGAGAGAGAGATCAGAACGAGAGAGATAGATCAGAGCAGGAGAGACAGAGAGAGAGAGATCAGAACGAGAGAGATAGATCAGAGCAGGAGAGAGAGAGAGAGAGAGAGAGAGATCAGAACGAGAGAGATAGATCAGAGCAGGAGAGAGAGAGAGAGAGAGATCAGAACGAGAGAGATAGATCAGAGCAGGAGAGAGAGAGAGAGAGAGAGAGAGATCAGAACGAGAGAGATAGATCAGAGCAGGAGAGAAAAAGAGAGAGCTGTCTCTGAGGACAGACAGAGCCGGACCACCAGACAGTCAGTCTGAATGCTTAGTAGCTGAGAGCTGTGCTGAGAGCTGCGGCTGTTGGCAGCATTGATTTCTGGGAGCTGTAAGCTGCTGGTACACATGGCGTGGTGCTGTTGCACTCCTCTCCGGGCCTCCTCGTCCTCCTGCTGCTCTCCGCTCCTCAAACGCTGCCCTCTCTTCCCAGGTTGGTTCCACTTCACTCTGCCGTCTGTACCCACAGCCTGTAGCTGAGGCTAGTAGGTCACTGACATGAGAAGACAGAGAGCAGCATCTCACTCGTTCAGACAGATACTGCTGCTGTAGGTATATCTATATGATATGGGTAACAGGCTATCCCATGAAGGTATAGTATAGTACAGGGCATGGTGTGTCAGTGTGACGCTGTGTTAGGTGGTGTTTGATTGTGCTTGTTGTGTGTACTGTAGTTGCAGTCCTGTCTGTCATATTGTTACTAAACTGTGCAGTTTGTTGTGTTCTGTGTCTCAGTGCAGCATAACGGACCAGTCAATCATTGTGTATTGTATTGTCTTTATGCTTGGTCCTGTGTAGAGAGTCTCTCTGCTATGTTGGGTAATATTACCAGTATTACGACAAGGTCAAAAGCATGAAGACAATTTTGACATTGACTGTCAGCCGTGGCTTACCAATACAGTTTTGTATACAATACACAAAGGCTTACCGTTGTTGTGTTCCATTTACAGGGCATGCTTGTCCTTGTCTGAGTGTGTTCTAGTCTGACTGTTCTCTCGTCTTGCTGAGCTGATGTCTCATGGGTAACGCTCAGTGATGTGTGGGGTTTTTGGCTGATGATGTCAGTGCAGATGTTTGTCTCTGGGTCATTGTGTGACCTCTCTGCTTCTTGCCATTGTGTTTCCGGTCCCCTGTCAACCCTTACCACAGCTTTTCCCAATCCTGGTCCCTGGACCCCACGTTTTGGATTTTGCCCTAGCACCACACATCTACATCTAATAATCAACTCATCATCAAGCTTTGATTATTTGAACCAGGTGTGTAGTGCTAGTATCTGTCTCTAGATCAGGGTGATCAGGGTGGCTGGTAAGGCCATACTGATAGTATCTGTCTCTAGATCAGGGTGGCTGGTAAGGCCATAGTGCTAGTATCTGTCTCTAGACCAGGGTGGCTGGTAAGGCCATACTGCTAGTATCTGTCTCTAGATCAGTGTGATCAGGGTGGCTGGTAAGGCCATAGTGCTAGTATCTGTCTCTAGATCAGTGTGATCAGGGTGGCTGGTAAGGCCATAGTGCTAGTATCTGTCTCTAGATCAGTGTGATCAGGGTGGCTGGTAAGGCCATAGTGCTAGTATCTGTCTCTAGATCAGGGTGATCAGGGTGGCTGGTAAGGCCATACTGCTAGAATCTGTCTCTAGATCAGGGTGGCTGGTAAGGCCATAGTGCTAGTATCTGTCTCTAGACCAGGGTGGCTGGTAAGGCCATACTGCTAGTATCTCTCTCTAGATTAGGGTGGCTGGTAAGGCCATACTGCTAGTATCTGTCTCTAGACCAGGGTGGCTGGTAAGGCCATACTGCTAGTATCTCTCTCTAGATCAGGGTGGCTGGTAAGGCCATATTGCTAGTATCTGTCTCTAGATCAGGGTGGCTGGTAAGGCCATACTGCTAGTATCTGTCTCTAGATCAGGGTGGCTGGTAAGGCCATATTGCTAGTATCTGTCTCTAGATCAGTGTGGCTGGTAAGGCCATAGTGCTAGTATCTGTCTCTAGATCAGGGTGGCTGGTAAGGCCATAGTGCTAGTATCTGTCTCTAGATCAGTGTGGCTGGTAAGGCCATACTGCTAGTATCTGTCTCTAGATCAGGGTGGCTGGTAAGGCCATATTGCTAGTATCTGTCTCTAGATCAGGGTGGCTGGTAAGGCCATGTTGCTAGTATCTGTCTCTAGATCAGTGTGGCTGGTAAGGCCATATTAGTATCTGTCTCTAGATCAGTGTGGCTGGTAAGGCCATACTGCTAGTATCTGTCTCTAGATCAGGGTGGCTGATAAGGCCATATTGCTAGTATCTGTCTCTAGATCAGTGTGGCTGGTAAGGCCATACTGCTATGGCAAAAACAAACATTTGCAACCCTTGGGCTCCCCAGGACCAGGATTGGGAAGCGCTGTCTTACGATGTCTGATGGCTAGCTGCTTTTCTTGTAAAGACTGTTCACTATTTGCTGTTTGACCTGTTTGTGATACAACATTTTCAACCAACACAATTTTCCTTCAGGACTAGTAAATGTGTCCTTCCTGGTATCCTTCTCCTCATCAGAGTATTGATGGAGATATAAGGAGAGGAATCCACTTTAGACTATTGACATGCACCCCTTGATGGTGTTTACTACTTTGTGTTACACTATTCTCCTTCACTCTCCCAGACATTTACAGATGTGTGTTAGACTAATCTCCTGGATAGGTATTTTATCAGCTAACCACATCATATTCTATAGCAATCTGGTGCCCGAAGGTACAGTCGATGACATGGCGTGCAACCATTGGTTGATGCATGCAACGTCTGATCAGGGGAAAGCGACCATTTACTGATGTGTGTCACACTTATCTCCTTCCCCCCTCCCAGACATCTCCCCTGCTGAGCTGGATGCACTATGGAGGGAACCACCGTACACGCTAGCGGGAACCAATGGGCACTTCACAGGAAATGATGTTAGGAATCGAGGTAGAGTACAGTAAAAAAGCCTTCGATGACCTTCACAAAACATCCAGCTGATTCTGTCGCAATGATGTTCCTCCTTCCCATGTCCTGCATGAGTTATATTTCCCAGACTAATTTGGAGTGTTTCTGGATTTGTACTGTAGCAAACAATGAAACATTGTATTACGCTGTAGCCTAAACAACATAACAGTGGTCGTTTAAGCGGGAGGATTCTTTCAGGCTGTTTGGGAGGATTCTTTCAGGCTGTTTGGGAGGATTCTTTCAGGCTGTTTGGGAGGATTCTTTCAGGCTGTTTGGGAGGATTCTTTCAGGCTGTTTGGGAGGATTCTTTCAGGCTGTTTGGGAGGATTCTTTCAGGCTGTTTGGGAGGATTCTTTCAGGCTGTTTGGGAGTATTCTTTCAGGCTGTTTGGGAGGATTCTTTCAGGCTGTTTGGGAGGATTCTTTCAGGCTGTTTGGTAGTATTCTTTCAGGCTGTTTGGGAGGATTCTTTCAGGCTGTTTGGGAGGATTCTTTCAGGCTGTTTGGGAGGATTCTTTCAGGCTGTTTGGGAGTATTCTTTCAGGCTGTTTGGGAGGATTCTTTCAGGCTGTTTGGGAGGATTCTTTCAGGCTGTTTGGGAGTATTCTTTCAGGCTGTTTGGGAGGATTCTTTCAGGCTGTTTGGGAGGATTCTTTCAGGCTGTTTGGGAGGATTCTTTCAGGCTGTTTGGGAGGATTCTTTCAGGCTGTTTGGGAGGATTCTTTCAGGCTGTTTGGGAGTATTCTTTCAGGCTGTTTGGGAGTATTCTTTCAGGCTGTTTGGGAGGATTCTTTCAGGCTGTTTGGGAGGATTCTTTCAGGCTGTTTGGGAGTATTCTTTCAGGCTGTTTGGGAGTATTCTTTCAGGCTGTTTGGGAGTATTCTTTCAGGCTGTTTGGGAGTATTCTTTCAGGCTGTTTGGGAGTATTCTTTCAGGCTGTTTGGGAGGATTCTTTCAGGCTGTTTGGGAGTATTCTTTCAGGCTGTTTGGGAGGATTCTTTCAGGCTGTTGTGTCATGCCACTGGTCACCGGTCAGTCCCAGACTGAGGATGTGTTTGGGACAATGGGACAACAACATGGGGAAGCCAGCCCAGCCGCTCATAAAGCCTTTGTGTGTGTGTGTTTCTGTGTGTGTGCGTGTGTGTGTGTGTGTGTGTGTGTGTGTGTGTGTGTCTGTGTGTGTGTGTGTGTGAGCACGTGTGTGTGAAGCCGTCACCAGTCACAAAGCCCTGTCAGGAGAACCAGAGCAGGTCATTATATTGTAACAGGAGCTGCAGTACGGTAATAGATGTGTGGGCTATGATAGACTCTTCATGTCCTGTTGATGTTCTGGAGGAAAAAACTCATCACTATTGAAACCCTCATCAGCTGGATCACAGAATACACTGTACACCAGCAGATATGCAACTTTAGTGTGAATGTTCTCTCATACAGTAACATAGAAAAACCACAAATTCTGTCACTTTGTCTCGTTACCTTGACTGGTTTGCATTCCAGAAGGATAGACAATGCAGCAATGTGGACACTAAATGATGGTAAATGCTGGTGTTGTTTTGTTGCCATGTCCACTATTTGGTCTCCATCCCCCTTCATAGTTGTCACACAACAAAGTTGATGGATGATCTTGAACTTGCTTACAGAGCACATGTTGCTGAAACAAAAGTTTATTTTTAAAATCAACCCCCAAACAACTGTATCACCCCTTTCCTTCCTGAGGGTTCCTCTGACCTGACCTCTGTTTCCTGGTTTCTCCAGGGGAGGAGGAGGGTCCGGGGGTGGAGTCTGGGGAAGGGGAGGCGGAGCTGGACAGTTACTGGACGAGGAAGGAGGCGTTCACCAGAGGAAGCACCGTGTCACTGGCTGTGGGAGAGAGGTTCTCCTCAGGTACTGTTCTACTCACAGATACTCGGATGTGTTCCAAATGGCACCCGATTACCCATAGGTGCTACTTTTGACCCATACGGTGCCATTTGGGACAGCCAGGTTGTTTCTCTCTCTATTCCTGCTATGGATGTGCTAACTGCTAATGTTGTGGTGTTGCTGGTTATGCTGACCAGCTGCTGGTCATGGTTGTGTGGTGTGATGCTTATTGTGGATCTGTTGGTGTTGATGCTATCACAGCATCTCTATTGTATCCTGTCTCTTTCTATACAGTCATCTAGATGATCACTTTATCATTCATGTTGTCTGTATGTATGTCAACATCCTGCAAGAAAACTGATGACTCTTCATCTTCCCTTAACATTAATGTTGCAGTAGACACAGCTACTTAGCTACTCTATGATAAGCTGTTACTTTCCTCCAGCAGGTTCCTGTGTAGCTCTCTCCTAAATGGACCTAATGTTTAAAGGTCCCTTTTAAACGTCCACTAAGAGTCACTCAAGGCTGTAATAGATATGTTATTCCTAGTCTAACACTGAGACACTCAATGAGCTCACTGATAATACACCCACTGAGCTCTGTAATACACTCACTGAGCTCTGTAATACACTCACTGAGCTCTGTAATACACTCACTGAGCTCTGTAATACACTCACTGAGCTCTGTAATACACTCAATGAGCTCTGTAATACACTCAATGAGCTCTGTAATACACTCAATGAGCTCTGTAATACACTCACTGAGCTCTGTAATACACTCAATGAGCTCTGTAATACACTCACTGAGAATGGCTCTAAAATTCACTCACTTACCTTCTGCGAAAAGTCACATAAACTGCTTAACCTCTGCATATTGACCTCTACATGACAATATCACAGTATCAGTCAATACGCCTACCGTCTGATGATGAGACTGACAGTGTGTGTGTGTGCCCGTGTGTATATGTGCGTGTGTACGTGCGTTTGTGTGTGTGTTGTGTGTGTGTTTGTGTGTTGTGTGTGTGTTTGTGTGTGTGTAGACGTGGTTCTAGTGTTCAGCGGTCGGCGGTGCTCAGGTGTAATACCTGACTCTGAACTACAGGAGGCGCTCCGTACAAGACTCAGGGTCGTCGAGAGCAACAGTCAGGACGTCATTCAGCTCTTCAAGGTTAGTCACAGGTCTTAGGTCGGTTGTTAGAAGTTAGAGGTCAAGGCATGCCAAAACCGATGACCCCGCCTAGACCAAAGGTGCAGTACCAACCGTTGTCCTGCTGAAAGTATTTTCTCCCTGTCGTAGGGGCCAGGAGTCGGTAAAGCATAAAGGTGACCTTCTCTGCATCCTCTCTGCTCCTTCATCAATGTATTTGGTTATTCTGCCTCCATACAGGACCTGTCTGCCCGTCTGCTGTCTGTCCACGCTGAGAAGGACAGCTTTGTCATCACCTTCAAGACTGTAGAGGAGATCTGGAAGTTCTCTACCTACCTGGCTCTGGGTATGCTGTACTATCCTAGTCTACCTGACATGGATGAAACTCTCATTTACACAGTCTGATAGCTGATTATTATGTCCAGCCTGGTTAGAAGTTGCCAATAAGCACAGATCTAGGACCAGCGTCCCCGCACCCAATCCTAACGAATCGACCCGGAAAAAACAGGCCTTACATCAGGATGTAGGGACAACTTCCTCTTACTTCGTTGTGTGTCTAGGCTGTGTGGTGTGGTGAACCTTATGAACAGCATATGCCATGTTATAAACACCTTATGACATGTTATGAACATACTATGTACATTTTGTATGTCCAGGCTATGTGGCGCGGTGCCTGGAGAATTTCCTCTGTGACCAGTCGTTCTGGCTGGACACTGAGCTGCTGAGGGACTTGGAGATCACTGTGACTGTAGACGAGGAACACCTGGCAACACTCTACCTGGGACTGCTGCTGCAGGAGGGTGAACGAACACCTTATAAACTCTTTATAAACACCCTATGAACAACTTATGAACACCTTATGACATGTTATAACCATATTATGAACAACACCTGGCCACACTACCTGGGACTGCTAGTTTAGAAGGTTTGGGATGGACACTTGAACTCCTTATGACAGGTTATGAACACCATATCAGCATCTTATGAAGTCTTTATAGACATCACTTCAAGTGTTAATTTGCTAAATTGTAATTACTTCGCTGCTTCGTTTGCACACACTGTATATAGACGTTCTTTTTTTTCTATTGTGTTCTTGACTTATTTATTGTTTATTCCATGTGTGTTGTTTGTGTGGAACTGGTTTGCTTTATCTTGGCCAGGTCGCAGTTGTAAATGAGAACTTGTTCTCAACTAGCCTACCTGGTTAAATTAAAAAATTAAAAACATCTTATGAACAGTTTATAAACTCCTAATGGACACGTTATGAAGACCTTACACACTCTACGAACTCCTTATGGACAGCTTATGTGCTCTACTTTCCTGACCTTCATCATCAACATCAGTTTACATTACACTCCCCTCAGAGAAGAACAGAAGCATAAAATGTCAACTTATTACTCAACCACTGAACTGAAGGGACATTTTCATGGTATTTCAGAAGTTGTTCCAGATACCTAGAAATGACATAGAGCTACACTTTAACTGATGACGTGTTCTGTATGTTCAGAGATCAAGTAAAACAGCAAAAACCACAGTGCCCCTTTTCACTTTACAATTTGTCAGCCATTAACTCAACATACTTTAGAGAGGTATTTTCCTACACTGCATTTCCATTGTAGACATGCTCTTTTAAGAGGAAGTACTGTTCTCCCTAATGGCTGAGAGGAATCAATAGCCAGTGAAGGCGTGTGTATGTTGAGAATGGATTTTTAAAACAGTATTCTGTGACGTAGGACAGAGCCTCAGTTCCATGAAAATATCCCATTAGTTCAGTAGAATGTTCATTCTTTACAGAAACCTGCATCTGGTGTGGTGTTCGTTGCGTGTTATTTACCTGTATGTATCTCTCTCCCCCAGGTTCGTTCTTCGCCAAGGCGCTGGTGAGCAGTGGTGAGCATAGTGATGAGGAAGAGGAGTTGTGTTTCAGACGTAACGATTTGCTGATGGTTAGAGACACGGGGCAGGACAGTCACTGGGAGGGCACCCTTCTCTCCACCGGACAACACGGACTAGTGCCTGTCAACACCATGCAGCCGCTGCCATATCCCTTCTACCAGTGAGTTACCTAGTCTCTACCCTAACCCATACCCCTTCTACCAGTAAGTCACATTACATCCTATGATGTATGTAGACCTTATAACATGACACAGTGACATACTCAGTCATCCTCTAAGCTATCAACCTCTATCCTTCATTTTCACACTGGTATTTCCTCTCGCCTTATATTTAGTAGGGAAATATGGCAGCCATTTTGTCCCAAGCTAATGTGTTTCCTGTTTGTGTAGGTGGTTTCTGAGGAAGTACTCTGACTGTGCCGGATGCTCCCCTTCAGAAAGAGGACAATTTGACCACCCTATAGGTGAGGCCCTTACCCTAAACCTAACCCTAAATCTAACCCTAAACATAGTCCTAAACCTAACCCTAAATCTAACCCTAAACCTAACCCTTCAGAGAGAGGACAGTTTGATCACCCTATAGGTGAGGCCCTTACCCTAAACCTAACCCTAAATCTAACCCTTCAGAGAGAGGACAGTTTGACCACCCTATAGGTGAGGCCCTTACCCTAAACCTAACCCTAAATCTAACCCTAAACCTAACTCTAAACCTAAATCTAACCCTAAACATAGTCCTAAACCTAACCCTAAAACTAACCCTAAACCTAACCCTTCAGAGAGAGGACAGTTTGACCACCCTATAGGTGAGGCCCTTACCCTAAACCTAACCCTAAATCTAACCCTAAACCTAACTCTAAACCTAACCCTTCAGAGAGAGGACAGTTTGACCACCCTGTAGGTGAGGCCCTTACCCTAAACCTAACCTTAAATCTAACCCTAAACCTAACTCTAAACCTAACCCTTCAGAGAGAGGACAGTTTGACCACCCTGTAGGTGAGGCCCTTACCCTAAACCTAACCTTAAATCTAACCCTAAACCTAACTCTAAACCTAACCCTTCAGAGAGAGGACAGTTTGACCACCCTGTAGGTGAGGCCCTTACCCTAAACCTAACCCTAAATCTAACCCTAAACCTAACTCTAAACCTAACCCTTCAGAGAGAGGACAGTTTGACCACCCTGTAGGTGAGGCCCTTACCCTAAACCTAACCCTAAATCTAACCCTAAACCTAACTCTAAACCTAACCCTTCAGAGAGAGGACAGTTTGACCACCCTGTAGGTGAGGCCCTTACCCTAAACCTAACCTTAAATCTAACCCTAAACCTAACTCTAAACCTAACCCTTCAGAGAGAGGACAGTTTGACCACCCTGTAGGTGAGGCCCTTACCCTAAACCTAACCCTAAATCTAACCCTAAACCTAACTCTAAACCTAACCCTTCAGAGAGAGGACAGTTTGACCACCCTGTAGGTGAGGCCCTTACCCTAAACCTAACCCTTCAGAGAGAGGACAATTTGACCACCCTATAGGTGAGGCCCTTACCCTAAGCCTAACCCTTCAGATAGATGACAGTTTCATCACCCTATAGGTGAGGCCCTTACCCTAAACCTAACCCTAAATCTAACCCTAACCCTAAACCTAACCCTTCAGATAGATGACAGCTCCATCACCCTATAGGTGAGGGCAGGAACCTACAGGGTTCTACAGCACACTACACTCATGCCATGGCCAGTGTTCATTACACATACTAGGTATTTCCTCCAACCCCCTCTCCTCTCCCCTCCCCCTGCAGTAACCGGATCCTGTGAGGTTGTAGTGGACCACAACCCAGTAGGATCTGATGAGCTCCAGCTGAGTCGAGGTGACCTGATTGAGATACAGGGGATGCTACTCCGAGGTCTGGACCTGTTCATAGGAACACACTGCTCTACAGGAAACACCGGCTTCGTACACAAGGCTCACGTCAAGCCACTCAACGCCAAACCCCCGTAAGAGCAATACATTTAAATGTGAAATGTTTAGTCATTTAGCAGACACTCTTATCCAGAGCAACTTGCAGTTAGTGCATTCATCTTAAGATAGCTAGGTGGGACAACCACACATCACATGCATATTAAATACACTTTTCCTCAATAAAGTAGCTGTCAGCAAAGTCAGAGCTAGAAGTGGGGGGGTCGAGGTGAGGAGGGGGATTATTTAAGATACTCATTGAGGAGGCAGAGTTTCAGGGGGTTTTGGAAGTTGGGCAGGGAATGTTGTCCTAGCTTCAGGGGAAGCTGGTTCCACCACTACGGTGCCAGGACGGAGAAGAGCTTGTACTGGGCTGAGCGGGACCTGCCCTCCCATAGGGTAGGAAGGCCAAGAGACCAGATGCGGCAGAACTGAGAGCTCGGGATGGGGTGTAGGGTTTGAGCATAGGGAGGGGCAGTTCCTCTTGCTGGTCTGTAGGAAAGCACCATGATCTTGTAGTGGATGTGAGCTTCAACTGGAAGCCATTGCAGTGTGTGGAGGAGCGGGGTGACATGAGAGAACCAGGTGGGCTTCAGCGTTCTGGATAAGTTGCAGGGGTTTGATGGCACAACAGCATTACAATACCAAACCACTGTGAGGGCTATAGATAACAGCATTACAATACCAAACCACTGTGAGGGCTATACATGACAGTATTACAATACCATACCACTGTGAGGGCTATACATAAAAGCATTACAATACCAAACCACTGTGAGAGCTATACATGACAGTATTACAACACCAAACCACTGTGAGAGCTATACATGACAGTATTACAATACCAAAACCACTGTGAAGGCTATACATAACATCATTACAATACCATACCACTGTGAGGGCAATACATAACAGCATTACAATACCAAACCACTGTGAGGGCTATACATAACAGTATTACAATACCAAAACCACTGTGAAGGCTATACATAACAGCATTACAATACCAAACCACTGTGAGGGCTATAGATGACAGCATTACAATACCAAACCACTGTGAGGGCTATAGATAACAGCATTACAATACCAAACCACTGTGAGGGCTATAGATAACAGCATTACAATACCAAACCACTGTGAGGGCTATAGATGACAGCATTACAATACCAAACCACTGTGAGGGCTATAGATGACAGCATTACAATACCAAACCACTGTGAGGGCTATAGATGACAGCATTACAATACCAAACCACTGTGAGGGCTATAGACAACAGTATCACAATACCAAACCACTGTGAGGGCTATAGGTTAGATTACTCGTTGGTTATTACTGCAATGTCGGAACTAGAAGCACATGCATTTCGCTACACTCGCATTAACATCTGCTAACCATGTGTATGTGACAAATAAGATTTGATTTGATTTGATTTGACAACAGTATTACAATACCAAACCACTGTGAATAATATTATGAATTTATAATAGTTTTGCTGAAAACAGTTATTTTTAACACAAATAAATAAAAAAATTCCACAATTATGTGTTCCCAAATTATTTGTGCACAATCTAATTTTCAAAATATCTATTTTCTTTCAAAACATGTATTTATTCACCCCTCAACTCAGTCTTCTAGGAACAGTTAGGACAGTGGACAATGTGTCATGTTCACATTTACCTGGTCTATCTGTTTATCTGTTGTTAATAGTAGAGGCTTCAGGTGGAAGGGTGGGGGGATGGAGGAGTAGAGAGATGGAGGTGTGGGGGATGGAGGAGTAGAGAGATGGAGGGGCGGGGGATGGAGGAGTAGAGAGATGGAGGGGTGGGGGATGGAGGAGTAGAGAGATGGAGGGGTGGGGGATGGAGGAGTAGAGAGATGGAGGTGTGGGGGATGGAGGAGTAGAGAGATGGAGGGGTGGGTGGATGGAGGAGTAGAGAGATGGAGGGGTGGGTGGATGGAGGAGTAGAGAAATGGAGGGGTGGGGGGATGGGGGGGTGGAGGAGTAGAGAGATGGGGGGATGGAGGAGTAGAGAGATGGAGGGGTGGGGGGATGGGGGGGTGGAGGAGTAGAGAGATGGAGGGGTGGGGGATGGAGGAGTAGAGAGATGGAGGGGTGGGGGATGGAGGAGTAGAGAGATGGAGGGGTGGGGGGATGGAGGAGTAGAGAAATGGAGGGGTGGGGGGATGGGGGGGTGGAGGAGTAGAGAGATGGAGGGGTGGGGGGATGGAGGAGTAGAGAGATGGAGGGGTGGGGGATGGAGGAGTAGAGAGATGGAGGGGTGGGGGGATGGAGGAGTAGAGAGTTGGAGGGGTGGGGGGATGGGGGGATGGATGAGTAGAGAGATGGAGAGGTGGGGGGATGGAGGAGTAGAGAAATGGAGGAGTGGGGGGATGGGGGGGTGGAGGAGTAGAGAGATGGAGGGGTGGGGGGATGGAGGAGTAGAGAGATGGAGGTGTGGGGGATGGAGGAGTAGAGAGATGGAGGGGCGGGGGATGGAGGAGTAGAGAGATGGAGGGGTGGGGGATGGAGGAGTAGAGAGATGGAGGGGTGGGGGATGGAGGAGTAGAGAGATGGAGGTGTGGGGGATGGAGGAGTAGAGAGATGGAGGGGTGGGTGGATGGAGGAGTAGAGAGATGGAGGGGTGGGTGGATGGAGGAGTAGAGAAATGGAGGGGTGGGGGGATGGGGGGGTGGAGGAGTAGAGAGATGGGGGGATGGAGGAGTAGAGAGATGGAGGGGTGGGGGGATGGGGGGTGGAGGAGTAGAGAGATGGAGGGGTGGGGGATGGAGGAGTAGAGAGATGGAGGGGTGGGGGATGGAGGAGTAGAGAGATGGAGGGGTGGGGGGATGGAGGAGTAGAGAAATGGAGGGGTGGGGGGATGGGGGGGTGGAGGAGTAGAGAGATGGAGGGGTGGGGGGATGGAGGAGTAGAGAGATGGAGGGGTGGGGGATGGAGGAGTAGAGAGATGGAGGGGTGGGGGGATGGAGGAGTAGAGAGTTGGAGGGGTGGGGGGATGGGGGGATGGATGAGTAGAGAGATGGAGAGGTGGGGGGATGGAGGAGTAGAGAAATGGAGGAGTGGGGGGATGGGGGGGTGGAGGAGTAGAGAGATGGAGGTGTGGGGGGATGGAGGAGTAGAGAGATGGAGGGGTGGGGGATGGAGGAGTAGAGAGATGGAGGGGTGGGGGGATGGAGGAGTAGAGAGTTGGAGGGGTGGGGGGATGGAGGAGTAGAGAGATGGAGGGATGGGGGATAGAGGAGTAGAGGAGTAGAGAGATGGAGGGGTGGGGGGAAGGAGGAGTAGAGAGATGGAGGGGTGGGGTGATGGGGGGATGGAGGAGTAGAGGAGTAGAGAGATGGAGGGGTGGGGGGATGGAGGAGTAGAGAGATGGAGGGGTGGGGGGATGGGGGGATGGAGGAGTAGAGAGATGGAGGGGTGGGGGGATGGAGGAGTAGAGAGATGGAGGGGTGGGGGGATGGGGGGATGGATGAGTAGAGAGATGGAGAGGTGGGGGGATGAAGGAGAAGAGAGATGGAGGGGTGGGGGGATGGGGGGATGGATGAGTAGAGAGATGGAGAGGTGGGGGGATGGAGGAGAAGAGAGATGAAGAGGGCAGGGATGGAAGGATAAATGGTTGCAGAGGGGTGTAGGGGTAAAGGGAGTGAGGTGTAGAGAGATGGAGGGGTGGGGGGATGGAAGGATGGAGGTATGGAGGGTTGGATGGAGGATAGAGAGATGGAAGGGTGGAGGTATGGAGGGTTGGATGGAGGGATAGAGAGATGGAAGGGTGGAGGGATGGAGGGGTGGTTGAGAGCAGTCATGTGGGTGATAATGCTTTCTTTGTCTCTCTCCACTCCCTCTCTCTGCCCTCTCACTCTCGCTCTCTCTCCCTCCTTGTCAGAGACAGACAACTGGTGTTTCTGAGTGAGGAGGAACGTGCGTCAATGGCCCAGATTAACCCCTGCAGTAGTGAACCCAGAGACAGCGGCCTCCTAGAGAGACTCTTCTCCTCTGACATCAGTACTGTCTACAGACTAGGTAGGAGAGGATCCCTCAGTCTATACAGTAAAGGGAATTACTGAGTACTGTCAGACTATTGTAGGTAGGGAACCACTGTGTTATACTGAGTACTGTCAGACTACTGTAGGTAGGGAACCACTGTGTTATACTGAGTACTGTCAGACTACTGTAGGTAGGGAACCACTGTGTTATACTGAGTACTGTCAGACTACTGTAGGTAGGGAACCACTGTGTTATACTGAGTACTGTCAGACTACTGTAGGTAGGGAACCACTGTGTTATACTGAGTACTGTCAGACTACTGTAGGTAGGGAACAACTGTGTTATACTGAGTACTGTCAGACTATTGTCGGTAGGGAACAACTGTGTTATACTGAGTACTGTCAGACTATTGTCGGTAGGGAACAACTGTGTTATACTGAGTGCTGCTTGACTGTATTTAAAGACCTGTACTGTATGCTTTATCAATAGGTAAGTTACGCTAAAACAGCTGCAGTACAGAGGACCCTTAGGCCTACAGCCCCATTTCATTTCAATAACTTAGCTTCTCAAAGACGCCCTCTGGTGGTCAAACTAGCATTAACTAGCATAAATGGCAACAATGGCTGACAGTTAAATAATGTGCCATAGAATTCTGCGTGAGCCCACAGTCTGTGCTGCATTACCAAGCAACATTTAAACGAAGGACCACTGTATGTGAAACAGCTGTTAAATATATATTTCTTCCTGCAGATAGACTGGATCAGTCTGACTTTACGTACATCAGAAACCAACCAAAACAAGGTTAGTAATACGTCATCTATTAACAAGGAAATAAGATATTTATGAAAGTTAATACGTTGTTTATCAGATTGTTAATACAACCTCAGCTGAATGGTAGAAGATTGTGTAGAGGTCGATATATCCTTCTGTCTCAGTCAAAGCCAAGAACCTTTTCTCCCTGACAGCTGTAGATGTTTTGGAAACAACAGAATAAGCAGGCCAGAACACTAAAAGGGTAACTCTGTACATAGTCAAACTCTTTACTTTTCTTCCCTGTTTAGGAGGAGAGAAGGAAACTAATACTGTTTCAGTTTTTGCTCACATTTCATTTTACATGGGACAGGGACGTAACTTTCACTGGGGACGCCCATTCAGAAATGGCAGCTTTACCATTGGAATGTGATCTATCAAACCAAAGTTGCGCCCATGACAAGGGAGATAATATTTTATTAATTTGTTGAACAGGCACATATTGCAGCACCAAGCTGAACTGCTAGGAGAGTCAAGGAAGTTTCATAGCTACATTTCTAATGTACAGTACATGGATTTTCATATCCAGTGTACCGAAACCTTTACATTCAGGGTTCATATCTTTCTCTCTCAGAGCATAAGCCCCCCGTCAGCGCCCGGCAGTCCATCATCTCAGAGAAGAGTGACGCTACACCCCCCTACCACTCCTCCCCCCGCCCCTCTCTCTCTCACTCCTCGCCCCGCCCCTCCTTCTACGCCTCCCAGAATGCTTTGGGGCGTGGCGGTGACGGGGAGTTGCTGTCCTTCAGTCTGGACGACACCTTCAGAGAGATGAATGAGTTCCAGGAAGACCCACCACTTTTCCTGGAGGAGGGGAGCTGGGAAGGGGTGGAGTCAGAGGTCTGTGACCCAACCCTGACTCTGCTCAACATGCCTCACTTCCAGGTGAGAGGTCAAAGAACCACTGTTTTGAAATTGAAGAGATTTAGGGGTTTGCGTCTGGTTTGTATAGTTGTGTTTGTTTTTTAATTCACTGTTGATTGTCAATAAAGTAATCTATTATATTAATTTTCCATCCTCTCCTCTCCTCTCCTCTCCTCTCCTCTCCTCTCTTCTCCTCTCCTCTCTTCTTATCCTCTCCTCTCCTCCAGGAGGACTTCCTGCCCCTCTATGACCTAAACCACTCCTTCCTGTGGCTGACATTCTCAGGACAGAGTGAGGATGAGTTACTGGGCCATCTGGAGATTGTCAGGGAGGGGGCTAAGAGAACGGGCATGGCCTGGGCACACCGACGGGCATGCTTCCTACTGGGGAGGCTCTGCGCCAAGAAGCTCAAGTACTCCCAGGTAGGGCAGAAGGGAGGAACACTGGAGTATGTACACATGCACACACACATTTACGCATATACACACAAACACACATGCATAATATGTTAATTTAAGAGCACATAAGAGCACTAAAAGTTCATTTAAGAGCACACATATGTAAATTAACTTAAATGTTAATCTCCCATCCCTCTCTCCCAGGCCCGTGTGTATTACGAGGAAGCCCTTGGCGTCTCTGTTGACGGTTTCTCTGACCTCCCTCTCCTCATCGCCCTCTACACCAACCTCACAGCCATCTACCTCAAACAGAAGATGGCCAACAAGCTGCCCCCGACCCTGGAGAAGGCCAGTGCTCTGCTCCTCTGTCTCCCCAGACACACCTTCACCTCCCTGGATGAGTTTGAGCTGCTGATGCTGGTGCTGCGGAGGTCTGTGGTGGAAGGGGACAAACACCTGGAGGCACGGGTCTGTTACCTCACCGCCAGCCTCTTCCTCCTCCTTAGGTTGGTGTTGTCTGTGTTGTCAATGCTCCCAAATGGCATCCAATTCCCTATATAGTGCAATTCTTTTGAGCAGGTCCCATAGTGCTCTGGTCAAATATGGTGCACTATATAGTGAATAGGGTGCCATGTTGGACACACTCGGTGTCCTTTGTTTCAATATATCTGTGAAAAGTTTGTTATAAATCAAATATATAGTTATTATTTGTACGATTATTAATATAGAAAGATAGATGACGCCCTGCCCTTCGTGGAGCGCCTCCAGTTCCTCACCGTTACCCTGTCTGCTGAGGAGGGGCGCCCCATCGCCCCCCTGGACCTCAACTGGCTCCTGTCCCGGCTCTACCACCGTAAATACATGCCCTACCTGGCCCTGGCATCACTCAGCCTTGACTCTGGACAGGAGCACTCACTACAGGACGCCTTCCACAGGATAGAATTGTTCAGCAGGAACTCGGTAGGCTACGGTTTGTTTGTTAGGCCATCACATATTGACATATTGATACAAAGTATACAACAGACACATTGGAAATATCTGACACACAAACCAAAAAATTCAAAATAACATATCGTTCTTTAAATGTTTAACATGTACATTTTCCATAGGTGCGTCTGAATCCGCGATGGAAAGAAGGGACGTCTCTTCTCCCCGCCCAGATCGTGGTGTATCTTCAGCAGGCTCTGGCCATTGCGGAGCGGGGTGAGGACCTTAAGACCCAGAGGGACCTGTGTCTGGGCTTGGCCTGTGTGTACCAGCAACACGGCGCCCTGGTGAAGGCCCTGCCCTGTGCCCAGCAGGCTGTACAGACGGGGGGAGGTATCAACGAGGAGGAGGGGTTCGAGGCTTCAGTACTGCTGGGATGGTTGTTAGTCCTGACGGGAGAGCCTGAGAGGGGACAGCACACCCTGCAGCCACTACTGCAGTCTCTACAGGTAACTACAGTCTCTACAGGTAACTACAGTCTCTACAGGTAACTACAGTCTCTACAGTCTCTACAGGTAACTACAGTCTCTACAGGTAACTACAGTCTCTACAGGTAACTACAGTCTCTACAGGTAACTACAGTCTCTACAGGTAACTACAGTCTCTACAGTCTCTACAGGTAACTACAGTCTCTACAGCTAACTACAGTGTCTACAGGTAACTACGGTCTCTACAGGTAACTACAGTCTCTACAGGTAACTACAGTCTCTACAGGTAACTACAGTCTCTACAGGTAACTGCAGTCTCTACAGGTAACTACAGTCTCTACAGGTAACTACAGTCTCTACAGGTAACTACAGTCTATACAGTCTCTACAGGTAACTACAGTCTCTACAGGTAACTACAGTCTCTACAGGTAACTACAGTCTCTACAGTCTCTACAGGTAACTACAGTCTCTACAGGTAACTACAGTCTCTACAGGTAACTACAGTCTCTACAGTCTCTACAGGTAACTACAGTCTCTACAGCTAACTACAGTGTCTACAGGTAACTACGGTCTCTACAGGTAACTACAGTCTCTACAGGTAACTACAGTCTCTACAGGTAACTACAGTCTCTACAGTCTCTACAGGTAACTACAGTCTCTACAGCTAACTACAGTGTCTACAGGTAACTACGGTCTCTACAGGTAACTACAGTCTCTACAGGTAAC
Organism: Oncorhynchus mykiss; assembly: GCF_057628025.1. Taxonomy (NCBI): domain Eukaryota; kingdom Metazoa; phylum Chordata; class Actinopteri; order Salmoniformes; family Salmonidae; genus Oncorhynchus; species Oncorhynchus mykiss. Next base: position 13,988,707 of record NC_143046.1, on the reverse strand, counting down.
TACAGTCTCTACAGGTAACTACAGTCTCTACAGCTAACTGCAGTCTCTACAGGTAACTACAGTCTCTACAGCTAACTACAGTGTCTACAGGTAACTACAGTCTCTACAGGTAACTACAGTCTCTACAGGTAACTACAGTCTCTACAGCTAACTACAGTGTCTACAGGTAACTACAGTCTCTACAGGTAACTACAGTCTCTACAGGTAACTACAGTCTCTACAGGTAACTACAGTCTCTACAGATAACTACGGTCTCTACAGGTAACTACAGTCTCTACAGTCTCTACAGGTAACTACAGTCTCTACAGCTAACTACAGTGTCTACAGGTAACTACGGTCTCTACAGGTAACTACAGTCTCTACAGGTAACTACAGTCTCTACAGGTAACTACGGTCTCTACAGGTAACTACAGTCTCTACAGCTAACTGCAGTCTCTACAGGTAACTACAGTCTCTACAGGTAACTACAGTCTCCACAGCTAACTACAGTGTCTACAGGTAACTACAGTCTCTACAGGTAACTACAGTCTCTACAGGTAACTACGGTCTCTACAGGTAACTACAGTCTCTACAGCTAACTGCAGTCTCTACAGGTAACTACAGTCTCTACAGGTAACTACAGTCTCTACAGGTAACTACAGTCTCTACAGGTAACTACGGTCTCTTCGGGTAACTACAGTCTCTACAGGTAACTACAGTCTCTACAGGTAACTACGGTCTCTTCAGTTAACTACAGTCTCTTGTCGTGGAAATTTCCTCTATTTACCAAATCATGGGAGCAAACCACACACACAAGTCAGAGTTCGTTATCAAAGTCCATCTTTAATTATATCAGCTCTATCACAATCCGGTGACTCTCAGGTAACTCAGTGTCTCTCAATGAATTCTCTGAGAGCCCCTTCCACATTGCAATAGCCTTTTGACTTTCAACAGTTTAGTATCTCTAATGAAAAGTTGAGAGTCCCCACACAACGGCAAAATGGGATCCTTTATAGCAAAGATACACAGGATAAGACAGCATCGGCATAATTCATTGTTCAGCTTTGTCTCCTCTCTCCTCTCTCAACCTCAGAACCATAAACCAATCCTCCATATCAACAGGCATATATGAAATTGTCATTTAGATACAACCAATTCTAAATACAACCAATCCTGGACAAGATCACACAGACACACTGACTGGCACACAGACATTGTGGAGCAAAAGATATGTTTACACATGATGACACTTTGACCTCTCCCCTCTCTGCGGCCCATGCAACTTAGTTTTGACATAGAACAGATAACTGCAACCTCGCCACAGTATTACACAAAAATACCATTCTGATGAGAAGTAACTTACACACATTTGATGAATATAAAACATCTTACATATGTTACCAACAAATTCTGAATCTTCCACGACACTCTACAGCTAATTGCAGTCTCTACAGGTAACTACAGTCTCTACAGGTAACTACAGTCTCTACAGCTAACTGCAGTCTCTACAGGTAACTACAGTCTCTACAGGTAACTACAGTCTCTACAGGTAACTACGGTCTCTTCAGGTAACTACAGTCTCTACAGCTAACGGCAGCCTCTACAGGTAACTGCAGTCTCTACAGGTAACTACAGTCTCTACCGGTAACTACAATCTCTACAGGTAACTACAGTCTCTACAGGTAACTGCAGTCTCTACAGGTAAATACAGCCAATACAGGTAAATACAGTCAATACAGGTAAATACAGGTCAATACAGTCTCTACAGCTAACTACAGTCTCTACAGGTAACTACAGTCTCTACTTGTAACTACAGTCTCTACAGGTAACTACAGTATCTACAGATAACTACAGTCTCTACTTGTAACTACAGTCTCTACAGGTAACTACAGTCTCTACAGATAACTACAGTCTCTACAGGTAACTACAGTCTCTACTTGTAACTACAGTCTCTACAGGTAACTACAGTCTCTACAGATAACTACAGTCTCTACTTGTAACTACAGTCTCTACAGGTAACTACAGTCTCTACAGATAACTACAGTCTCTACAGGTAACTACAGTCTCTACAGATAACTACAGTCTCTACTTGTAACTACAGTCTCTACAGGTAACTACAGTCTCTACAGATAACTACAGTCTCTACAGGTAACTACAGTCTCTACTTGTAACTACAGTCTCTACAGGTAACTACAGTCTCTACAGATAACTACAGTCTCTACAGGTAACTACAGTCTCTACTTGTAACTACAGTCTCTACAGGTAACTACAGTCTCTACAGATAACTACAGTCGCTACAGATAACTACAGTCTCTACAGGTAACTACATTCTCTACAGATAACTACAGTCGCTACAGATAACTACAGTCTCTACAGGTAACTACAGTCTCTACAGGTAACTACAGCCTCTACAGGTAACTACAGTCTCTACAGGTAACTACAGTCTCTACTTGTAACTACAGTCTCTACAGGTAACTACAGTCTCTACAGATAACTACAGTCTCTACAGGTAACTACAGTCTCTACAAGTAACTACAGTCTCTACAGATAACTACAGTGTCTACAGGTAACTACAGCCTCTACATGTAAATACAGTATCTACATGCAACTACGGTCTCTACATGTAACTACAGTCTCTACAGGTAACTGAAGTCTCTACAGGTAAATACAGTCTCTACAGGTAACTACAGTCTCTACAGGAAACTACAGTCTCTACAGGTAACTGCAGTCTCTACAGGTAAATACAGCCAATACAGGTAAATACAGTCAATACAGGTAAATACAGTCAATACAGGTCAATACAGTCTCTACAGCTAACTGCAGTCTCTACAGGTAACTACAGTCTCTACAGGTAACTACAGTCTCTACAGGTAAATGCACTCTCTACGGGTAACTGCAGTCTCTACATTTAACTACAGTGTCTACTGGGAACTACAGTCTCTACAGGTAACTACAGTGTCTACAGGTAACTACAGTCTCTACAGTGTCTACAGGTAACTACAGTCTCTACAGGTAACTACAGTGTCTAGTGGTAACTACTGTCTCTACAGGAAACTACAGTCCCTACAGGTAACTACAGTCTCTACAGGTAACTACAGTGTCTACTGGTAACTACAGTCTCTACAGGTAACTACAGTGTCTACAGGTAACTACAGTCTCTACAGATAACTACAGTGTCTACAGGTAACTACAGTCTCTACAGGTAACTACAGTGTCTACTGGTAACTACAGTCTCTACAGATAACTACAGTGTCTACAGTGTCTACAGGTAACTACAGTCTCTACAGGTAACTACAGTGTCTACTGGTAACTACAGTCTCTACAGGTAACTACAGTCTCTACAGTGTCTACAGGTAACTACAGTCTCTACAGGTAACTACAGTGTCTAGTGGTAACTACTGTCTCTACAGGAAACTACAGTCCCTACAGGTAACTACAGTCTCTACAGGTAACTACGGTGTCTACTGGTAACTACAGTCTCTACAGGTAACTACAGTCTCTACAGGTAACTACAGTGTCTACAGGTAACTACAGTCTCTACAGATAACTACAGTGTCTACAGGTAACTACAGTCTCTACAGGTAACTACAGTCTCTACAGATAACTACAGTGTCTACAGGTAACTACAGTCTCTACAGGTAACTACGGTCTCTTCAGTTAACTACAGTCTCTACAGATAACTACAGTGTCTACAGGTAACTACAGTCTCTACAGGTAACTACAGTCTCTACAGGTAACTACAGTCTCTACAGGTAACTACAGTGTCTACTGGTAACTACAGTCTCTACAGGTAACTACAGTGTCTACAGGTAACTACTCTCTACAGGTAACTATTAAAGGTAACTAACTACATTACAGATATCTCTAAACTATTGTGAGTATCATTACCATAGTCAACATTGACCCCTAGTCCTCATCCACTGCACACTTGTTTAGCTCTGAAATAACTGGTCAGATGTAAGGAACAAGGTAGCAGCTCTGCCTTGCCACCTGCTCATGTTACAGTAGTTTTTAACAGGACTTGTAAAGCTCTTGTAATCAATTAATCAATCATACCTCTATCTCCTCTCCTTTCTTTCAGGGAACCGACAGCCCGACCCAGAGGGGAGTGGTCCACAACCTGCTGGCTCTGTGTCTGCGGCGACAGGGTCGCATCGCAGAGGCCGGAAGCCACCTCCACCACGCCCTCACCATCTCCAGGGAGAGTGGCAACCAGAGGAACCAGGCCCTGGCCCTCGCCAACCTGGGCTGCCTGGCACTGGGCGTGGGGGCACCCACACTGGCAGAACGATTCCTATTCAGGTCAGCAAGGAGGGAGGGTGTTTGGGGCGGATGGGGCAGTGGGTCAGTTGTGTGTGTGTGTGAACAGTAGGTGGATGCTTACATCCGTGAGTGTTACTTTTGAAATATGATTAATTCTTTACAGTTCATGTTAGAATGTTAGTGTCTGTATCTACATGGTTGTAAACCATTGAATGAGTGAGACTGGTCTGTATCTACATGGTTGTAACCTGCTGAGTGAGACTGGTCTGTATCTACATGGTTGTAACCTGCTGAGTGAGACTGGTCTGTATCTACATGGTTGTAACCTGCTGAGTGAGACTGGTCTGTATCTACATGGTTGTAACCTGCTGAGTTAGACTGGTCTGTATCTCTACATGGTTGTAACCTGCTGAGTTAGACTGGTCTGTATCTACATGGTTGTAAACCGTTGAATGAGTGGAACTGTTTCCTACTGTATTTCCCTCAGGTCTCTGTGGTTGTTCCTGGAGATCTGGGAGAGTCCCGTTGACGAGGAGCACGTCCAGACATACCTATGGCTGGGGCGGAGCTACAAGGACAGGGGGAGGAGCCAGGATGTCAGGCTGTGTTTTGAGATGGGCCTCCTCATATCCCTCCAGGCCAGGAATCTCCATAGTGAGTTACCTTAACCCTAACCCTCCACGCCAGGAACCTCCATAGTGAGTTACCTTAACCCTAACCCTCCAGGCCAGGAACCTCCATAGTGAGTTACCTTAACCCTAACCCTCCACGCCAGGAACCTCCATAGTGAGTTAGCTTAACCCTAACCCTCCAGGCCAGGAACCTCCATAGTGAGTTACCTTAACCCTAACCCTCCAGGCCAGGAACCTCCATAGTGAGTTACCTTAACCCTAACCCTCCAGGCCAGGAACCGACACGTTTAATAATACTGTCAAAACTAACCCTAACCCTAACCCTAACCCAAAACCTAACCCTAACCCTAACCCTAATCCAAAACCTAACCCTAACCCTAACCCTAACCCTAACCCTAACCCTAACCCTAACCCTAACCCTAACCCTAACCCTAACCCTATCCCTAACCCTAACCCTAACCCTAACCCTAACCCTAACCCTAACCCTAACCCTAACCCTAACCCTAATCCAAAACCTAACCCTAACCCTAACCCTAACCCTAACCCTAACCCTAATCCAAAACCTAACATTAACGCTAGTTCAACCACAACACAACAACAAACTATGAAAGACAACAACCAATGACGATTATTGCATGTAAATCAAAAGTAGCCACTATCAGTCCTCTGTCCTCTCTCTCTCTCTCTAGGTCAGATGGTGGTGGCTAAAGTCCTGAGTCGTCACTATGCCGACGTGCTGCTGTATGGACAGAGTATCCTCTACTATGAGCACTGTGTGTCTGTGTCCAGGGACCTGAAGGACAAGAGACTAGAGGGAGAATATCTAGAGATCCTCAGTAGCCTCTATCTGTCCCTCAATACTGAGAAGTAGGTTAATATATCTGTCTGTCTCTACCTGTCCCTCAATACTGAGAAGTAGGTTTATATCTCTGTCTGTCTCTACCTCTCCCTCGATACTGAGAAGTAGGTTTATATATCTGTCTGTCTCTACCTCGCCCTCAATAATGAGAAGTAGGTTTATATATCTGTCTGTCTCTACCTCTCCCTCAATACTGAGAAGTAGGTTTATATATCTGTCTGTCTCTACCTGTCCCTCAATACTGAGAAGTAGGTTAATATATCTGTCTGTCTCTACCTGTCCCTCAATACTGAGAAGTAGGTTTATATATCTGTCTGTCTCTACCTCTCCCTCAATACTGAGAAGTAGGTTTATATATCTGTCTGTCTCTACCTCTCCCTCAAAACTGAGAAGTAGGTTTATATACCTGTCTGTCTCTACCTCTCCCTTAATACTGAGAAGTAGGTTTATATATCTGTCTGTCTGTCTCTACCTCTCCCTCAATACTGAGAAGTAGGTTTATATATCTGTCTAAATTCTGATCTCTCTCTCTGTCTTTCACGCTGTGTCTCTATCTCCCTCTCTCTCCCTATCAATAACTGATTTGGAGTGAATTACTGTTTTGCTATTCTCAGGTCTTCGAGGAAGTCACTGGACTACACTAAGCAGAGTCTGAGGATTAATAAAGTTATTCATTTCAAACAGATCATCGAGGAAGTCTCTGGACTACAGTAAGCAGAGTCTGAGGATTAATAAAGTTATTCATTTCAAACAGATCATCAAGGAAGTCTCTGGACTACAGTAAGCAGAGTCTGCGTATCTCCATTGACTTGGGGAAGAGAGAGGAAGAGTCAGAGACGTGGCTTCAGGTGGGACGCATCTACTACCTCATCCATGAAGACGAACTGGCGGACATGTACCTACAGGTGAGTCCAGAGAGAAAGGGGGAATAGAGAAAGGGGGAATAGAGAAAGGGAGAATAGAGAAAGGGGGAATAGAGAAAGGGGGAATAGAGAAAGGGAGAATAGAGAAAGGGAGAATAGAGAAAGGGGGAAGAGAGAAAGGGAGAATAGAGAAAGGGGGAAGAGAGAAAGTGAGAAGAGAGAAAGGGACAGAGAGAGATCTATTACCTCATCCACAAAGATTAACTGGTTCACCTGTACCACCATGAGAGAGGGGGAGAGACGGAGGAGAAGAAGTAGAGAAGGCAAAGAGGAGAGTGAAAGATAGAAGAGGAGATAAAGAGGGAAGTAAATTAGTCTCTCTATGTGTGTCTGCATGAACATGAACATTATGGACTCTTATCAGTCAACAACCACAGTGATCACCATCTTCTCCCCATACCTGACCTATAATCACACTGGATTTTATCATCTTCATAGCACGTTTTATCATATGATGTCACAATATCTGTCTCTCTATAAACCTTGTTTACAACATCCTGCCTTGCATGATCCAAATGCCAAACAACGAGTTTAATGAAGTATATGCCACATGTTAGAGTACTGGTACTTTGGCATTTTCCAAAATGTAAATACCATACGAGATGTTCCCTCAGAGCATTGGATTAATATGGTGGTGTATTGATTATGGATTGATTCTGATTGACTTGCAGGCAGCGGTGAAGACAGCCCTGAGGATGAATGACCCTCGCTTCACCATGAGTATCTACGAGGAGGCAGGAGATATCTTCTTCAAAGGCCACAGGAACAGACTGGCGTCACTGCCCTTCTACAGGGTGTGGATGAGGGGATGTTATTGAATTGAACTTTATTGATCACCAGAGGAGGAAATTAGGTTTGGGAGGGTCCATCTCCTCCATGAGATTATAGATTGTTATGACTTATTGGTAACATGTATTTCAAAGTTACTGTATAATAGTTTCAATTCAATTGGAAAATGAGTGACACATAAGATTTGAATTGGACTAGTGTGCCATTTTACACACATTTATAACAGGCTTTATACCATGGCCTGAGCCTGTTAAAAGCAACACATTATAACACCGGTGGCTCTCTGCTCTTGTTTTAGGACGGCAGTCTCCCGTTTGCTCGGAGCATCCATGACGTCCACTCAGAGTTCAGACTGCTGAGTAAACTGACTGAACTACTGATGACCCAGGAAGAGTATGAAGAGGCTCTACAGTACGCCATTCTGGCTGTACAGATCAGTACCAAAACAGGTCATGTAGGGAGGGAGGGAGGGAGGGAGGGATGTAGGGAGGGAGGTGGGGAAGGAGGGAGGGATGGAGGGAGGGAGGGAGGGAGGTGGGGAAGGAGGGAGGGAGGGAGGGAGGGAGGGAGGGAGGGAGGGAGGGAGGGAGGGAGGGAGGGAGGGAGGGAGGGAGGGAGGGAGGGAGGGAGGGAGGGAGGTGGGGAAGGAGGGAGGGATGTAGGGAGGGAGGTGGGGAAGGAGGGAGTGATGTAGGGAGGTGGGGAAGGAGGGAGGGAGGTGGGGAAGAAGGGAGGGATGTAGGGAGGGAGGTGGGGAAGGAGGGAGGGATGTAGGGAGGGAGGTGGGGAAGGAGGGAGGGAGGGAGGGAGGGAGGGAGGGAGGGAGGGAGGGAGGGAGGGAGGGAGGGAGGGAGGGAGGGAGGGAGGGGCACTTATATTACCTGGACCGGGATTTGAAGCAACAACCCTTTAGCTTCCAGCTACTGGTCTGCTTCCTATAACCAGGACTACTAATCTTGGTTTGAATCTGTTCATTCCATTCATGTAGATAACCATCCTGCGATGTTATTGTACTCCAGGTGTGTGTGTGAACGAGCGCGCAGCGTACCACCGTCTGGCTACAGTGTACTACAGTCTGGAGCAGTATGAGATGACAGAGAACTACTATCTCAAGTCTCTGTCTCTCAGCCCTGCTGTACTGCAGCACCCCCTGGAGGCTAGATACTACACCAAGCTCTACTGCAGGCTGGGGGACCTGACCCTGCACAAACTAAAGGTGAAGGCCCCGGCTCTGAAGGGCAGAAGTACTACTGATTGTCTTTACTATCGGGTAGTTCGTTAACCTGTACAGGCTTTCCAGTTGAATATCACTACAGCATGTGAGAGAGAGGGGGACAGAGAGCGAGGAGAGAGCGATAGCAGTGGTGGAAAAAGTACCCAATTGTCATTCTGGAGTAAAAGTAAAGATACCTTAACAGAAGATTACTCAAGTAAAAGTGAATCACCCAGTAAAATACTACTTGAGTAAAATTCTAATGATTTTCTTGTTTTTTTTATTTACAGATAGTCAGGAGGGGCATTTATGTTTAGTGAGTCCTCCAAATCAGAGTCAGTAGGGATAAGCATATCAAGGCACAAGGCGAGACCACATGCAGACACAGGAGGCAGATGGTTGGAGTCTTACAATGTTTATTAATCCAAAGGGGTAGGCAAGAGAAGGGTCGTGGACAGGCAAAAAGGTCAAAACCAGATCAGAGTCCAGGAGGTACAGAGTGGCAGACAGGCTCGTTCTTGGTCAAGGCAGGCAGAATGGTCTGAAAGTCCAGAAACAGGCAAGGGTCAAAACCAGGAGGACTAGAATAAGGAGAATGCAAAAAGCAGGAGAATGGGAAAACCGCTAGCTGACTTGGAAACATACAAGACTAACTGGCACAGAGAGACAGGAAACACATGGATAAATACACTGGGGAATATAAGGGACACCTGGAGGGGGTGGAGACAATCACGAAGACAGGTGAAACAGATCAGGGCGTGACAAAGCAGGGATGTTCTCTTGATAAGTACTTGAATTATACCATATTCCTGTCCAGCTAAGCATTCAAAATATAACGAGTACTTTTGGGTGTCAGGGAAAATGTATGGAGTAAAAAGTACAGATTCCAGAAAACGACTAAAGTAGTACTTTAAAGTATTTTTACTTGAGTACTTTACACCACTGATAGATAGTAACAAACCCTTTAAAGCTATTAATGAATACATTACCTAAAAGGCCAATTATTCCCAACACCTCTGTCCTCCTCCTCTCCCCCCATATCTCCACCCCCCCTCCCTCCTCTCCTCCATCTCCCCCACCCTCCTTCTCCCCAGGATGCCTATGACTCGGTGGGCTACTTCCAGCTGGCTCTAGCTGCAGCCCTGGAGGACCGTGCCAACCCGCAGGCGCTGTATGTGGTCTACATGAAGCTGGCAGAGATCCATGCCAACCATATGCCAGACCCACTGCTCTGCCAGGCTTACAGGGAAAGAGCACAGAGCCTGAGGAGGGAACTCTCTGGGCTGGAAGAGATAGATGGGAGGGAAGGAGAGACAGAGGAGTGGAGAGGAGAGATGGAGGGCAAAGGAGAGACAGAGACAGAGGGAAGAGAAGAGACAGAGGGAAGAGAAGAGACGGAGGGCAGAGGAGAGATGGAGGGGAGAGGAGAGACAGAGACGGAGGGAAGAGAAGAGACGGAGGGGAGAGGAGTAGTAACATGTGATACAGACCTGGAGACGAGAAACACAGTCATGGAGGAGACCGAGCCAGAGACTGGATGCAGTGAGCATGCAGATGCTATCCCCAAAGAGGCTATTGACATGGACAGTGCACAGAGCCTGAGTTTGGAGCCTGCTGGACTACAGGACATGGAGGGGAGAGACACAGAGGGACAACACACAGGACTTGGAGACATGGAGAGGGGAGACACAGAGGGACAACACACAGGACTTGGAGACACGGAGAGGGGAGAGACAGAGATAGGACACCCAGACACTACAGAGAAACAGCATCCAGTTACCAAAAAGAGAGAAGCAGAGACTGAGACTGGATGTGGTGACTCTATCGTTGCAGAAGCAAATTCCAAAGATGCTAACTGTAAGGACAGCAGTCACACCAGTGCAGATAACCATGAAGCCGATTCTGATGTGTTTAAAATAGACAGAGACACCAGTAACTCAAATCCAGACAAGATCCTCCCATGGGCTACTCACATAGACCAAGACACTGACACTACAGACACAAGCCCTTGTCAAGCAGACGTTGAACACACACAGAATGACTATACAACAACAAGCAGTGCATTTGTAGACACTACAATAACAGAGGACACTGGCAGTGTAGACCGAATACCTTGTGACCCTAACAACACTGAGACTATGCCAACAGAAACATGCATCAAACATAGCGACTCAACGGCCACAGACACAGATACAGACACACCCTACAAAGACAGCCCTACAGACAGCAGTCACACAGACACAGATACAGACATAGACTCCTTTCAAAGACAGACACAGAGGTAACCCACAAAGACAGCCCTACAGACAGCAGTCACACTAACACAGATACAGACATAGACTGCTCTCAAAGACAGACACAGAGGTAACCCACAAAGACAGCCCTACAGACAGCAGTCACGCATACACAGATACAGACATAGACTCCTCTCAAAGACAGACACAGAGATAACCCACAAAGACAGCCCTACAGACAGCAGTCACACATACACAGATACAGACATAGACTCCTCTCAAAGACAGACACAGAGGTAACTCACAAAGACAGCCCTACAGACAGCAGTCACACAGACACAGATACAGACATAGACTCCTCTCAAAGACAGACACAGAGGTAACCCACAAAGACAGCCCTACAGACAGCTGTCACACAGACACAGATACAGACATAGACTCCTTTCAAAGACAGACACAGAGGTAACCCACAAAGACAGCCCTACAGACAGCAGTCACACAGACACAGATACAGACATAGACTCCTCTCAAAGACAGACACAGAGGTAACCCACAAAGACAGCCCTACAGACAGCAGTCACACATACACAGATACAGACATAGACTTCTCTCAAAGACAGACACATAGGTAACCCACAAAGACAGCCCTACAGACAGCAGTCACACAGACACAGATACAGACATAGACTCCTCTCAAAGACAGACACAGAGGTAACCCACAAAGACAGCCCTACAGACAGCAGTTACACAGACACAGATACAGACATAGACTCCTCTCAGACAGACACAGAGGTAACTCACAAAGACAGCCCTACAGACAGCAGTCACACAGACACAGATACATACATAGACTCCTCTCAAAGACAGACACAGAGATAACCCACAAAGACAGCCCTACAGACAGCAGTCACACATACACAGATACAGACATAGACTCCTCTCAAAGACAGACACAGAGGTAACCCACAAAGACAGCCCTACAGACAGCAGTCACACATACACAGATACAGACATAGACTTCTCTCAAAGACAGACACATAGGTAACCCACAAAGACAGCCCTACAGACAGCAGTCACACAGACACAGATACAGACATAGACTCCTCTCAAAGACAGACACAGAGGTAACCCACAAAGACAGCCCTACAGACAGCAGTCACACAGACACAGATACAGACATAGACTCCTCTCAAAGACAGACACAGAGGTAACCCACAAAGACAGCCCTACAGACAGCTGTCACACAGACACAGATACAGACATAGACTCTTTTCAAAGACAGACACAGAGGTAACCCACAAAGACAGCCCTACAGACAGCAGTCACACAGACACAGATACAGACATAGACTCCTCTCAAAGACAGACACAGAGGTAACCCACAAAGACAGCCCTACAGACAGCAGTCACACATACACAGATACAGACATAGACTTCTCTCAAAGACAGACACATAGGTAACCCACAAAGACAGCCCTACAGACAGCAGTCACACAGACACAGATACAGACATAGACTCCTCTCAAAGACAGACACAGAGGTAACCCACAAAGACAGCCCTACAGACAGCAGTTACACAGACACAGATACAGACATAGACTCCTCTCAGACAGACACAGAGGTAACTCACAAAGACAGCCCTACAGACAGCAGTCACACAGACACAGATACATACATAGACTCCTCTCAAAGACAGACACATAGGTAACCCACAAAGACAGCCCTACAGACAGCAGTCACACAGACACAGATACAGACATAGACTCCTCTCAAAGACAGACACAGAGGTAACCCACAAAGACAGCCCTACAGACAGCAGTCACACAGACACAGATACAGACATAGACTCCTTTCAAAGACAGACACAAAGGTAACCCACAAAGACAGCCCTACAGACAGCAGTCACACAGACACAGATACAGACATAGACTCCTTTCAAAGACAGACACAAAGGTAACCCACAAAGACAGCCCTACAGACACGGACATGTTGTTGATGTTGATTGTGCAAACAGTAACGTTAGAAAGACAGACAGACGCTGTTCAGCCACAGACTGAGCAGGATGATGATAGATCTGTTCACACCCTCACAGACACTCTCCATAAAGATAGTATCAGTCCTACAGACATCACACAGACAAAGATGTCGGCCATCTTTACTATGGTCTACTGTAGCAATGACAGTGTGTTTTTTTAACATTAATATTATGTCTGTATGTAATTATGAATGCGTAACTTTTCTGTAGTTTACATGCTCTGTATATTACAGAGGTTTATCAAGCTGTGTAAATATGTAGTTTTTATAACTGAATTAAAGTTATGTATGACTTGAGCTTAGTGTTTGTTTTATATTATTCAGTTGTAAGGATTTGGCAACGAACACTAACATACTGTATAAACTCAAAATAACAAACAGATCATTTCATCTATTCAATATTTCCAAATAGTTTGTGTTTCACTGGCCAATACAGAGTACACTTCAGCATATCAGCCCATATTGTCACAGAAATATTAAATGAATAAAGATATTAGGAAAATATCCTCCATTTTTTTTATGGAACATTCCAAATACTGTTTGGTCACACCTGCTGGATAGTGCTCCTCTTATAAGTCCACAAACTATCCACGGTGGTGGAGAGTAGGCCGGCAGCGATCATTTAGACATTTTAAATCTAAAACCAATGGATCATTTGGACATTTGAAATCTAAAACCAATGGATCATTTGGACATTTGAAATCTAAAACCAATGGATCATTTGGACATTTGAAATCTAAAAACCAATGGATCATTTACAACCAACAGGCGGACTTAACGGACAGCACCGGGATTCCTTAAAACAATAGTAACGGGAGATGACATGCACCAGTGTGTTAAAACAATACTACCGGGAGATTACATGCACCAGTGTGTTAAAACAATAGTAACGGGAGATGACATGCACCAGTGTGTTAAAACAACACTACCGGGAGATCACATGCACCAGTGTGTTAAAACAATACTACCGGGAGATTACATGCACCAGTGTGTTAAAACAATACTACTGGGAGATTACTTGCACCAGTGTGTTAAAACAATAGTAACGGGAGATGACATGCACCAGTGTGTTAAAACAATACTACCGGGAGATTACATGCACCAGTGTGTTAAAACAATACTACTGGGAGATTACTTGCACCAGTGTGTTAAAACAATACTACCGGGAGATCACATGCACCAGTGTGTTAAAACAATACTACTGGGAGATTACATGCACCAGTGTGTTAAAACAATACTACCGGGAGATTACATGCACCAGTGTGTTAAAACAATACTACCGGGAGATTACATGCACCAGTGTGTTAAAACAATACTACCGGGAGATTACATGCACCAGTGTGTTAAAACAATACTACTGGGAGATTACATGCACCAGTGTGTTAAAACAATACTACTGGGAGATTACATGCACCAGTGTGTTAAAACAATACTACCGGGAGATTACATGCACCAGTGTGTTAAAACAATACTACCGGGAGATTACATGCACCAGTGTGTTAAAACAATACTACCGGGAGATTACATGCACCAGTGTGTTAAAACAATACTACCGGGAGATTACATGCACCAGTGTGTTAAAACAATACTACCGGGAGATTACATGCACCAGTGTGTTAAAACAATACTACCGGGAGATTACATGCACCAGTGTGTTAAAACAATACTACCGGGAGATTACATGCACCAGTGTGTTAAAACAATACTACCGGGAGATCACATGCACCAGTGTGTTAAAACAAACTTGCTTGCTTCAAAAACACACAAGAATAAACCAGCAGATCAGTTGATCTCCAGTTGTTACCGTGTCAATGAGTTAGATACTGTACCACACAGCTGGGTCTAGGTTCTCTACACCCGCCCACATTGAAATCTTGACCTATCAGGAAAATGGAAATTAGCAAGGTTGGAAAGTAATAAAAAAGATGTATTGTAAGAATGTAGACCCAGTGAATCGTAAGGAACTCGAGAACAGTAAACTTGGGTAGAGTATAGTTCAGTTCAGTACAGTACACAAATTACACTATAATTTAATGTAAACATTTTAGATTAACAATCATAATTGGCTTGATTTTGTTACTAATTTTAGATGTGGACAGTTCAGGAACACTTTATTTTCCACTTGGTCATTCTGTATTAGACTAGTTATTAATGGGTGACATACTGTATTAGACTAGTTATTAATGGGTGACATACTGTATTAGACTAGTTATTAATGGGTGACATTCTGTATTAGACTAGTTATTAATGGGTGACTAGTTATTAATGGGTGACATACTGTATTAGACTAGTTATTAATGGATGACATTCTGTATTAGATTAGTTATTAATGGATGACATTCTGTATAAGACTAGTTATTAATGGATGACATACTGTATAAGACTAGTTATTAATGGATGACATACTGTATTAGACTAGTTATTAATGGATGACATTATGTATTAGATTAGTTATTAATGGATGACATACTGTATAAGACTAGTTATTAATGGATGACATTCTGTATTAGACTAGTTATTAATGGATGACATACTGTACTGGACTAGTTAATAATAGTTGTTAATGGATGACAAACTCTATTAGACTAGTTATTAATGGATGACATACTGTATTAGACTAGTTATTAATGGATGACATACTGTATTAGACTAGCTATTAATGGATGACATACTGTATAACACTAGTTATTAATGGATGACATACTGTATTAACACTAGTTATTCATGGATGGCATACTGTATTAGACTAGTTATTAATGGATGAAATTCTGTATTAGACTAGTTATTAATGGATGACATACTGTATTAGACTAGTTATTAATGGATGACATACTGTATTAGACTAGTTATTAATGGATGACATTCTGTATTAGACTAGTTATTAATGGATGACATTCTGTATTAGACTAGTTATTAATGGATGACATACTGTATTAGACTAGTTATTAATGGATGACATACTGTATTAGACTAGTTATTAATGGATGACGTACTGTATTAGACTAGTTATTAATGGATGACATGCCGTATTAGACTAGTTATTAATGGATGACATGCTGTTTTCTACTAGTTATTAATGGATGACATTCTGTATTAGATTAGTTATTAATTGGATGACATTATGTATTAGACTAGTTATTAATGGGTGACAAACTGTATTAGACTAGTTATTAATGGATGACATACTGTATTAGACTAGTTATTAATGGGTGACATTCTGTATTAGACTAGTTATTAATGGATGACATACTGTATTAGACTAGTTATTAATGGATGACATAC